>NC_056748.1:860557980-860670480 GCF_019279795.1 Protopterus annectens | reverse complement strand
TGGTCATTCTGAGGCAGTGTAGCAACTGCCTCATGTACACAGACAACCCTCTCCTCGTACCTTCCAGCACTTAGACTTGTGAGAGATGCACTTATATATCCAAATTGGAAGCCATGCACTCTCAAGCCAAGACCGAAGTAGCTGGTCAGGAGGAGAAGGTCAACACCTGCACCATACCACATGCAACATATGGACCTCCAGAACACCCACCATCACAGCTCTCACATAAAAACACAAACCACACACCCACATTTGCTGAGTCTCTCAATAGAAATCTACCCAAACAGCAGAGACCTCCAAGGCAGAAATGCACTTGACCACCACAACACAGCACAAACCACAAGACACATAGATCACCTATACAGTGTGCCCCTCAACCTAAGCCACTAAGGCAAAACAGCTTGCCCAATACACTAATCATAGGTGAATCTATAGTGAGGCACACTGATGTCCCACTCACTAGGTTGAATAAGGAGAAGGTAGCAGTCAGCTATCAGGTGCCAGAATCCAACACATAAGACACATGCTCAAGTCATTCCACAACAAGTATGACTCTGTCGCTGTCCATGTGGGTGTGAATGACCTGAGATGCACCTCCCTGGACTACATGAAAAGAGACATGGAGCAGCTCTTGGATTATGTGGCCCAGGCAGGTATGGCCCTATCCCTGAGCAGCATCCTACCATTACCCAAAATTATATCACTGCGCAAGCAGAAAATGATTGACTTCAACAATTGGCTAAGTTTCTGGTGTTATTCTAAGGGGATCCAGTATCTGTCTGCTTGGGGTGACATGATTGACAGATCTCAATGCTTTGCCAGAGATGGCCTGCATCTGTCACCCCTGGATTTCTGGATACTGGCTAAGGCTCTAGCCACCCCTATAGTGCCTTTTTTAGGCAATATTCCAAAGACTGAATTACTACAGTAACAGCTATAAATAAATGCAATCTGAGGGTCATGATGCTCAATGCCAGAAGTCTAAATCACAAGATGCACTTGCTCAAAGCATTCCTCAAAATGTAGAACATCGACATTTGTGCTGTAATGGAGACCCAGTTTAAAGCAGCAGAAAGCACCCCTGAACTTCCAGGCTATAACTCATTCCACACCTTTCGGCCCCAGAACATGGACCAAAGCTCCAAAGGTGGTGGTGTGTCCATATTCATAAAGGATTTGCACACCTCCAGACTAGTAGCCCAGCATAATGCATCTGAGATAATTCAGGTACAACTAACATTGGATAAGATGGCGATTCAGGTCATAGCCTGTTGTAGGTCCCCAACCATGCCCCAAGACTCTCACTCCATGTTCCTAAGCACCCTGATAACTATTAGGGTCCAACCCACCACTCTCAGACTAGGTGACTTCAATTATATCTCCATCTACTGGGAAAACTACTCATGCACCAATACATTAGCCCAACGCATCCTGGAATTCATCAATTCCAGTGCCCTGGACCAGCTAATTTTTACCCTCCTACAGGAAGCAACATCCTTGACCTGGTTATTACTAACATGGACAACCATTACTCTACATCAATAATCAATTCCTCCCTGGTTAGATCCAACCACTGATCACCATGGAAATCCACATCTCACTCACACCCCCTGCAAAGGTAACCACCATGAAAAACTTCTCCAAAGCTGACTTTGGACTCCTAAAAACAGAGGTGGCTAAATTCACAGCACCCATGTCAATGGAAAATAGATGCATGACTGCCGAATCATACACCAATGCACTGTATGAACACGTACATAAATGCATGGAACTAGCCATACCCAACAAAACCAAGATGCTCTCCTCCAAAAAAAGGAAGCCAATATGGTGGTCCCCTGCCATTAATAAGATCTACAACAGAAGAAAGAAACTGTTGCAGAAAAAGGTGAAGCCCCAAGACTGGAAAAACTACCTTATTAGCCTCAACAAAATTTTGAGATCCCTCATCAAAACCTCTAAAGCCAGCTATGGAGGCAGAATTGCAGCAGGCACTAAAAACAACCACAAAGCCTTCTATAGTTATGTCAAGAATCTCCATGGCAATACCCAGGTTTGCTGTGAGTTACTGCACAATGATACCTCCTATACTGCCCCAACAAATATTGCTAACATACTGGTTGACAGATTCAATGCCAACTTTACCCCTCCCCCCCAAAGGACCAATCACAATACTGGAGGAATTCCAGGCACCCAGCATTACTGCAGCACAGGTTAAAGCTGCATTGTCCAAGGCCAAGAATACAGGTTCCATGGGACCCGACAGTATCCCTGGATGTGTTCTACATGAACAACAAAGTGAACTGGCACCACATCTGTGTGCTCTGTTCAATCACAGCCTCACCTCAGGCTTTATCCCTACTCAGTAGTGCACTGCTACAATCATCCCTCTCCATAAAGTGGGAGTGATTACAGACCCTAGGAATTATCACCCATTAGCCTGATGAGTCTGATATGTAAGACTATGGAGTGCATCGTCATGGACCTAATTAACAAGGATATAGGGAATCTCCAAACTCAAGATCCCAAACAATTTGGTTTTGTTAAAGGTAGATCATGACTGCTCAACCTGGTTGACTTCTTTGAGTCAGTCACCAGAAATGTGGATGAGGGCAAGGTCGTTCACACAGCCTGCCTCAATCTGGCCAAGGCCTTTGATACCATCCCCCACTCAGGAATTATTAATAAACTCACCAAACTAGGCATCAACCTCTATATCACTAGATGGGTTGTAAGTTGGCTCACAGGTAGAGCCCGCAGTGTGAAAGTAGCAGACTCCAAGTCAGACTGCCAACCATTCACAAGTGGAGTCCCACAGAGATCAGTCCTGGGTCCTCTCTTGTTTGGCATCTACTTCTCAGAAGTCCAGGCCAACATGGAAGGACTCTGGCTGACCAAGTATGCAGACGACCGCAAGCCGGGAGCCATTATTAACTCCCCAAGTGATGTAGACATCCTACAGAAAGGCTTCATTGAGACCAATGACTGGTGTCGAAACCATGGCCTTAAGCTTAATGCCAAAAAATGTGTTATCCCCTTTGGGAAAAACTCCATTCCCACTAATTACCACATCTATGGCAGCCCACTGAACACTGAATTCATTATAAGAGATGTGGGGACACAGGTTAACAGCAACCTCTTATTCGACCACCACATTGCCACTGTGGTCAGAAAGTCCTTCTATGTGGCATATCTCATTACCAAGGGTTTTGCATCCAGGAAGAAAGAGGTCATTATCTCTCTCTATTCTTCCCTCATTAGGCCAGTCATCGAGTATAATACCCCATTTGGCATGTACCTCAATAGACACATGCAACAGCTGGAAAGGCCACAAAAGTACCTCATGAAGAGGATCCTAGGCCTTAAGCATATGTCCTACATGGACAGACTCAAAAAACTCCAGCTATCCTCTGTTCATATCATTTACTAAGTTGCGATTGCTGCTTGGCTTACAAAGCCATGTCTGACCCAGCTCTGTTAGAAATGCTACATCTAAAGCAATCCAAATCCCTCCACACCACATGCTCCAGAGACTTCAACCTCATTACCACAATCAACAGAACATGCTGCAGGGACAGGTTCATAACCCAGAGACTGCCTATGCTCTGGAATAGTCTTCCCATACATGTTGTGCAGAGGACCTCACTGGCCCTCTTCAAGAGAAATCTTGATGAGTGGATGGAAAATAGAAAGTTCACTCTGGAATCACTGCAGTGGCTCTACTTGATAGAGGCACTGGGAGCTAACTTCGGGCAGCACAATGCCAGGCCACTTCTATGGGCTAGACCTGTAATGGGTCCAGGGCCATTAGCCTAGTACACACCTATGAACCTTTTAACTATAGGACTCACTCATACTTTACTTGCCTATCCTCCTGTTCCCAGGCCTCTGATTGTTTTTGTAGACTTTTTTATTGCTTGCATGCATTCCCTGGTCTAGGTCAGCCTGCTCCATTTGCTCTCACTACACTTGGGCTCACTCCACTCCCCCTACCCTACCCCCATTTCCACCCACCCCGGAAACATCTAGACTTGTACCAAAGCCTCATTACATAACCACACCCTTCGTCACACTCCAACCTATCGCCTTGCTACCCCCATTTTAACACTGACATTACAATTACTCCCTCTCTCCTATAAACTTAATACTTCCTTTCTCATTTTGCACTGTTCACATATTTTCCACTGCACTATCCAATTATCTTCTGATGCTAGATAGCCATTCACTAATCATGTTCCTCCCATACCTTCTAGCTCCACTGTTCTTCTTTCTCTCCTTCCTCACTAGCTATCATTGTAACTTAAACCATATTCAGCCAACTCCCTTCAGCACCTGCCTACCTACTGTGAATAACAATATTCATTTCTAAACTTTATCATCCTCACTATTACAGTTCTCCATCTTCCTTCTCAAACTATACATTCTTTCCACTACTTCTACTACTCCAAAACTGAAACTTCAATTTTCCACTTATGACCTCCATACTCCTCAACCAATCCTCTTCTACATTTCTTTACTCCTCTCTGGTGACATTCATCCAATCCCAGGCTCACCCTCCCCTACCACTCTCACCCTCTCTGCTAATACTGCCGCCACATCCCCTATGCTATCGCCAAACATTCCCTCCCCTCCTTCAAAACAACCAACCATCCTGTTATTAAATACACAAAGCTTAGTCAATAAAACTACCGACATTCAAACCCCAAATCCTAGCCCTATCCAAAATGTAGTTTAAACCTCAAATTTCAGATACGGAAATCTTACCTCCAGGATTTAATATGTACTGACTACGTAGAATTCCAAAAAAAAGGTGGCAGTGTCACCATATTCTATTCCAAACAGCTTAATCTCTCCCCACTTACTGTCTCCATCCCAAACTTTCAACCTGTTGAGCTTCTCATTCTGTTTGCTATTGCATCCATCTACATCCCACCAGATAAAAAAATCCCAGTCCATGGACAAATACATTTTTGGTTATCACAAAATATTGCCTATGAAACTTTAACCCTTGGAGATCTTAACATAGATTGGAATGACCTAAATATTCACTCCCACCAGCACAGCATCAGTCTCCACGGCTTTTCCCAACTGATCTCCACCCCTACCTACCTATATAAAAACATACCCAAGTCCACTCTAGATTGGATCCTCACTAACAAACCTCACATGTACCATAATCCCTGTACCCCCTCCAGTACTGTAAGTGACCACCTGCCAACTTGCATCTATCGATACTCCCCCCAACTACAGAGGCCTCACCTCTACAAAAACTGTAGAAAACTCACCAACTTTAACCCAGGTACTCTGAATAATTATCTCTCCTCTACTAACTGGTCTTTCCTGTACTCTCTGCCCATTAATGAAGCTGTACTTAAATTTAACATATGTGTGCAATTGTGTGGACGTGAGGGTTAGAGCATGTTAGGTGAGTTAGGGGTAGGGCGCGGGTTAGGTATGTGTGCGATCGTGTGGATGTGAGGGTTAGGTGAGTTAGGGTTAGGGCGAGGGTCAGGTAAATGTGCGATTGTGTGGACGTGATGGTTAGGGCGAGGTAGGTGAGTTAGGGTTAGGGTGTGGGTGAGGTGAGTGTGTGATAGTGACGGACCTTAGGGCTAGGGTTTGGGTTAAGGAAAGGGGATAGTTAGTGGTGTGCGTATAGTTTAGTGTAGGGTTAAGTGTAAGATTTTAGGTGTATGTGTGTGGATTGCTGTTTGTTTGGTGTGCTTGTGTTGTATGTGTTTTGGAACAGCAATTTTTTTCCCTAGGAAAAAATTCGCTGATCTGTAAGTTCAATGTTTTTAGCTTTCACTGAATAGGGGTCGATATTAGAACATTCGAAGTTTTGAAACTTCAGTGTTCTAATATAGACCCTATACCTCTACACAAGGGTGGTAATTCAACTGAACCTAGCAATGTTAGACCCATTGCTATCCTCTGTCCTCTGGCTAAGATCCTTGAAAAATGTATCCACTCTCAACTAATTGCATATCTTATCCAAGAAAATCTCCTCACTCCTACACAACATGTGTTTCACCCTAAACACAGCACCTCCACTTCTTTGAAACTGTTGCTATGGCCAGAGACAGCAACAAACTTGTATCTTGCCTGTTCCTTGATCTATCTAAAGCCTTCAACACTGTTTCTCACTTTCTACTCCTCTCCAAACTATCTCTTCTCTACCTCCCTCACACTGCCCTCAACTGGTGCTCCAGCTACCTCTCTATCAGGCAACAATCAGTTAGATGGCTTAACTCTTGCTCCCCTTTCCTCTGTATCCAAACTGGGGTATCACAAGGCTCCATCCTTAGCCCTCTGCTAGTCAACATCTTTACCAATAACCTCCATACTTCTTGCGGTCACTCCTCTATCATCCAATATGCAGACGACTCCACATTGACATCTGTCTCTGAAAACTTGTCAGACCTGTTAACAACTACACAAAACTCCTTTTCTTCTGTAGAAAGATGGGTCGGTGACAATCAGCTCATCCTCAATCCCAATAAAAAAAGCTCCTCCTTTTCCTTCCTAACTCTGTCTCCCACTGTAAATCTACCTTTTCAATCTCTTCACTCAACAACACTATTATAAAAGTTGAAACACAAACTAAACTATTCTGTACCATTATTGATGACCAACTAAAATCTGACCTACATGTCCAACAAAGCATCACAAAACACCCAAAATTAGGCCTACTTTACAGAAATAAAAAATAACTTGGTGCAGAATCAAACTTTCTTATTTCCCATCATACTCTATGCCTCCCCTATCCTGACTAACCTACAGCCTTCTCTTATTCACAAACTCAAATCAACATACAATAAAGTTGCTAGATTTGCTGCAAATCCTCCCTACTCCTCCGACCATTGCCTGGCCCTACAGAAACTTCACTAGCTTGAACTCCCACATCAACTTACTGTCACTCAACTCCAAACTACTCACTCCCTTCTCAATAATCCCACTTCCTGCCTGTGATGCCCCTGTACTTGCCCAGTAATCAAGGAGACTCAATCCTCACCACTGGCAACAGTGAGGGACATGCACATTGAAAGGATGACAAGTACACACACTAAAGTACAATTTCCCTTAAGAGCACACAGAGATCACAGTCAGTCTGGGACTGGTTTCTCCTGATCCTCAGTAAGACTCCCCACTGACACAGCTATAGGGTTGAGATCTCAGCTGAATGGCCAGGCTAAGACCTCCAGCACCCTCTCTGTCCAACCAGTGCTTGTCCCTGCCCAGGTAGCTGACATACACACACACACACACACACACACACACACACACACACACACACACACACACTTTGAGATTTGATTCACACACACACACACACCTGGGAAAGGTTGGAACAGGTTTACTAGCTATGCCCCCTTCTGCCCAGACTATAAGGTAGTACCAGCTGCCACCAGCCACCCTTACTTACCTGCTACTTTAAGGCCCTTACTGAAGGGTGACCAATCCTACTGTGTAATGTTACTATTATCCAAATGGTAGTTTTTGGCCAAGCGCCAGGCTACTAGGAGTGGGCTGTGCAGTGTCACCAAATATATATGCAAGTACTCTAAGAGGTTAAACATGTCTCACAAATATCAGCCACAAAAGTAGGTTTAATTATATTTAATAATAAATAATAAAAGAACAAGACCATACTCAATAATTCAACACAGTGACTTCAGAGTTCAGAATCACAGGAAATATTTTAAAATAACATTGCAGGACAGTCTCAAATAAATACAGAAAACATCTAAACTAATCTTTACTATATTCCTATCTATCTCTAAGAGCTACTATGCCCCAAGTCTTACTTGCAGACAACATGCAGGCAGAAGTGCTGAGTGGATGTTTCTAGGTCCAAGACAAGATACAAAATCCAGTATCTATCTGAGAGAGTTCTTAAATTAATAATAAACATTACTGCTGGGTTAGCTTGGATGACATCACTCTTTGTCACCTGACTTCAGTTCCAAGGCTAAACAGATACTAACAGAATTTTAACATCTCTGTGTGAGAAGTACATATCTCTCAGAAGTTTGCAGAACTTGGAAGTTGTAAAACAATAAAACACTTTTACATTTGAAACCTAGTAACTATTTCTTTTTCAAGACAATACAAAAACTTCTAACTCTAGACATTGTGTCTGCTATTGAACTGAAATAGAGATAAAACAATCGTAAAACACTTTAATTTCAACTTATTTTCTTGAAGTTAACTCTGTATGTTCCAGCTTCTACTAATAAAACATACATTTGCACAGGTATATAATTTATATACACTTCTCTTCTTTTCCAGTAGGGTACACTGTGGACGCATCCTTAAAGCTCAGTACTGTAGAAACCCTGTTCAACACACACTTCTGCACCACTAGTTTAATATTCACATAACATATAATTCTCTTACATTTGTAAGACAAGCATATGAATCATATTAATATTCACTAATGACATATGATTATTTACAAAATTACAAATAGCTGGGCTGGCAGTGTTGCACTGCCCTCCACTTTCCAATCTTTGTCCTATTACAACCCCAATCATCCTCTTTGTAGTTCCAACCAACTCTTGCTACTGACCCATAAACCCTGTAAAAATGTAGGCAAAAACCTTTATAAATACTCTGTCTGTCATAGCTGGAACAAACTCCCATTACATATCAGAATTATATCTCATGCCAACAACTTTAAAAAGACACTAAAAGAT
The DNA here is from genome assembly GCF_019279795.1 of Protopterus annectens. Classification (NCBI taxonomy): domain Eukaryota; kingdom Metazoa; phylum Chordata; order Ceratodontiformes; family Protopteridae; genus Protopterus; species Protopterus annectens. The sequence continues at coordinate 860,661,784 of NC_056748.1, read as the reverse complement.
CACCTGCTTAACAACAAGATCTGTCACTGCAATCACCCCACTTAACCTCCCATATACCTCTGTCTATTCACATTCTACAACCTCTTCTTAGGAAGTGTCTTGGCATTGCTTCTAATTCTTGTAAATATTAGAACATGCTAGCTTTTCAGCACTTTGACTAAACTGTTTGTATGTTTATATTTTTAGTACTCACACTTTGGTATATGACAACCATAATTTGTTCTGTATACCGACATTCCAGTGTGTACTCTATCTTATGTATAATGTTTCTTTTAATTTTTATTCTGCAGACATTATTGGAGCTTTTCTCATCAGGTCTCCACTGAAAATGTTTTTTTTTGTAACTCAGCTGGACCAACTTGGTTAACAAATGTGAAATAAAATTAATACAAGCAGCTAGGATCTTTAGATTAAGATAATACACTGAATGATACAGTAATACAAGACATTGATTGATGACTTTACATTAAGATAATACATTGATTGATGGATAATACTATTCATGCAAGTGACAGAGAAATATATGTTTGATTATTGAGTATGAGTTAGTGCTGGGTTGTAGAAATTTTGAATTTATGTATTAAAGTTTTATTGGGCTTTGGATCTGTCTGGTCATTTCATTAGCATCACGGGCTTTGTTGTTACTGAGTTTGTGTTTAGTCGGCCATCTGTAGAGTTTGGTTGTTGAAGAAGTTTTACACAGAAAATATTGTGATGGAGATTGTCAAAATGTGCTTGAGAGAAAGAGTGTAGGTAAGGTGAAGGAGACTGAAAAGGGGTTTAAGCTGTTGACTCAAATGGTATGTACAAGTGTTAATGCTCAATTAGGTTCTAGAAAGCGAAAGAGAGATTGGGGAGGTGACATGCAAGGCATGTAGTGAGAAGAATAAATGCCAGGGATATTGTAAAAAGGGAGTGTTCTTTTGGACAAGGAGGTGGAAAGATTTGACAAGATTAGGTAAGAATGTGAAGACATGAGAAACTGTCAGCCTTTAAATGAGCATGAGAACATGATAATTGAAAGTCATGAAAAGCAATAACTTTATTGTGTTTGGATTGAGAAATAGCTTTGAAGCACTTAACCAGATGTCAGTAAAAGCGAAGGAAGTTTGAGTGATTTCTTTGAGTTCAGGTAGTGCTGGGACTCTACGTATCAAAGCTGAATCATCTACATATTGTACAGTGCTTGCCTTATCTACAGAAGTGTGAAGTTTGTTAATGAAGAGATCAAAGAGGAGAAGCCCTAGCATAGCACGTTATGGAACTCTTATTAGGAGTGGGAGAGAGGATGTGAATTCCTGTTTTCATTTAACTGCTTGTTGTCTGTTTGATGAATAACTAGGGGAAACATAAGGGGGGATTCTGAGAGACCTTTGGATGCAAGTTTGTGAAGTACTTGCTTGGGTTATACCATGTCAAAAGCTTTAGACAAATCTAGAAACATGATTGACACCAATTTATTGTTATTTCTGTGCTAGTTTATAGTATCGGTAAAATTAAAGAGGTGAGTGGTTGTGCTGTGGTGGGATCTGAAACCATGCTGTGTTTCAAAGTGGAAGTTGTTTTTGTTTAGGTGTATGAGTTGAGCATGAATGCAATTTTCTATATTTTTGATAGGGGAGAGGATTGCAATAGGCCTTTGTTTATTGATACCTGTGGATATACTACCCTTATGTACTGGCATGGTGAATAATTTCTTCCAGATACATGGGATGCAATATTCTGATATAGTTCTATTCATTAGTATGGAGATAGGATAAGCAATAATGCCAGCAAAAAAAAGAAAAATGACAGAAGCAAAAGGAAAAAAAAACAGAAAAAAAGATGTGCAGAAGAAGCCCACTGTATCCAGAAAAACTTTATCAGGTATTTAATTAAAATAATCCACTTTAAGGTATTTTTACATAGTAATACAACTTAAATGCTTTTGTCCCTTTTGCTACAGGGACTTCATCAGACTTGAAAAAAGACAGGTAATGATGTATGAGTTACAATGTAACAATTTGTGTAACTCAGTACTTTGCAATACACAGTCTTCCAAATCAAAATCAGGTTTTCTATATGCTACATTAGCTTCATTTGTAGAAGCTAAACTATATACATTTTCATCTTGTAAAATATTAAGTATCTTACTAGAATAATTAATAGAATCAGATATAACCAGACCCCTTCCGTTATCTGATTTCTGTTTTTTTCAATAGTCCCAGCAGTCATTTGTAAGTGTCAGAGGGAAGTTGGTCAGCATTGAGAGTAGTTGGCTTTAGATAAGGTAGAAGCCTTCTGATAGTGGACGTAGGAATTGAACTAAAGTTAAGCTGTTGCATGTAGTTCAAACAGGATGCGGGTACTGAGATAACAGCTGCAGGAGTTAATCGGTGATGTTATTGTTTGTATGAAATAGGAGTTGAACTGTGTAGGGATTGAGTCAGTGCTGTTATTGGTGGTGGGGGTAGGGGTGGTAGTTTGGCCTGGGTGTAGTAGTTCCTTTATGGATGACCAGAACAGTTTGGGGTTATTTTGGTGTCTGCTTTGGAGAGAGTTATGGTAGTTTTTTTGTCTAATTTGATAAGGTATTCTGTAGTAGTTCTTAGATGTCTTAAAAAGTTGATGTGTTTTGTGTTCTAATTTTGTGCCAATCATTCTAGGCTTTATCGTGCTGTAACATGATTTTTTTTATTTTACTTGTTAACAGTGTTGCTGGGTTAACTTTAACTCTTGTGATTTGTACTGGAGCAAGACCCAGCATAAAATATTTCAGCAGTGGTGTGATTTTATTTCCAGGTTGAACATAAATGGCTGATAATCAAAGGGTTTTTCTGTTTATTTTGAGGTGTGTCAGTAGCAGTTTTGCATTGTCGAACTTTGGTATTTCTTATGGATAAGGGGTGAATTTCAGTGACGTTTTGTAAATAATGACAAGACCACCTGCATGGTTGTTTCCTACCCTGTCTGATTATGTTATATCCAAGTGGAATGATTGCATCATCATCTATTTCTGTGTTCAACCAAGTTTTAGCTATTATGATTATGTTAAGGGAATAAGTTGTAATACATGCATGTACCTCTTGTATTTTATTGCAGCAACTTCTGAGATTTATATTAAGGAAGAGAAACTGGGAATCAGAGGTAGGGTGGGGGAGTGGAAAATTTGCCAGTAATTGCTTGTTGCAGAGTTGGGTCAGGGTTTAAGTGAATGTTTCCACTAAGCTTTAGAATAGATTAATGGTTTTGTAGAAGAAAGTAGATATCCATATATATATATATATATATATATATATATATATATATATATATATGTGTGTGTGTGTGTGTGTGTGTGTGTGTGTGTGTGTGTGTGTGTGTATACATATATATATATATATATACACACACACACACACATGTTTTACTTTTAATAAAGGTCTTATGAATAGGTTCTTACAATACTTATTTGAAATAGCTGTAGTTTATATTTATGGGTGAGTTTGTTGGAAAAGAAGAGTGCTGTACTGGAAAATAGGCTTGTAAGCATTGCTGTAATGGGTGTGGGTTTGTAGTGGATTTTATGCTGGATCTTTTGTCATATCAATTGTTAATTGAATGCAGAGGAGCGATATGGTAGTAAGGAGAGCTAGAATATGGAGGAGTCAGACGAGAAGAGTTTGAGCCCGGGATATGTATGGTGATATTAAGTTTTGATAAGGAAGGGTATTAGTCTTGTTAGATGGCAGGGACTGATAGAGTGAAAGGAACTGATGTTCATATGACTTTGAATTAGTGGGGTTGAGGTTTCTGTTCTATTGGGTAGACTCTGTTTTGAAAAATGAGTTATATTTGGGTGGTGGTTGGGATTGGATTGTGAGGAGCTGGAGGTGGAGTTGGTTTAGGTTAAAACTAGTGTGTGTGTGGTGGCAGGGTAGTGTAGTTTACTCGAGTATACAAAGTGCAAATGGAGCAGGGTCCACATCAAATGACAGTATAGCTGTTTTCCTCAAGAAAAACAGTTAAATTGTCTATGCAGAAGGTAAATGGAAGCACAATAGTGTTATTTAAAGCATATTTGCAAGAGTAATTGCGATGATAACATGGGAATGTAGAAAGGAGATTCTCTCGATAGGGATGACTGGATTTAGGGGTACATAGAATAGCCAAGAGGGGGCAAGAATTTACTGGAGGAAAATGGCAAAGATAGAAGTCCCTTAGTTAAGAAATATTTTTATTATTTTTATGCTGCCATTATACCAATATCCTCATCTCAGGTGACACACACACACACATTTGTCCTGGATCTACTACATGAGGCATCGGGCATTCCTATAATTGCCTGAAATGGTTTCAAGACTGCATATGTTATTGTCCAAAACATATAAGGCATGACAAGGCTGGTATCATATCTGGCTGATGAACCCTTTATAAAATAGATGTTTTAGCCATTATGACAATGTGACTTCAACCCAGTACTTAGGACTCTGATGCTTTCTCCCAATGATTATTTCAAATGTGATACGTTAAACGAAGAAGGAGAGGAGACTACTGTCACATAGTCTTCCCCCTCTATCTGCTTATGTCTTCCACACTTAGATGTGAGCTATTACCAGCAGAGAATTCATTTTAGTAACTAAAGATAAGTATAGATCACTGTCTCTGGCCTTTGACTAAGTATTTCCTGATTCTACTAAGGATACAATTCAAGAAGTATTGTACTGATTTATTTCACCCACACACACACACACACACACACGCACAGTGAATTTGTTGTAGTAGCAGGTTTTAATATTGACTGATCTGGGACTTCTGTGAAATATTTTCAACCACTTATACAGTTGTATGGATTAGTGCAGTTGATTATGTTTGCCATGAGGACAGACAAGGTACAATATATTAGACTGGATAGTCAAATCTCCACTACTTACATTTCGTTGGCTAGAGTTTGCCTTTGCTATGATTACTTCCAGTTTAAACTATCTGGTGCCAAATCTAGATCAGAAAATTTGAAACACTTTTTCATGTAGCTGAAACAAAGAAAAATGTAACCCCTTTCTCTTTGCAGAAACACATACAAAAATGAATTCCACTTCTGTGCACTGCCTTGATCTTGAAGCAAGTGTTTTCTATTTCAATGACATTTTCCTCTCAGTGCTTATTTCTAATGGCTCCCCTAAAGTATAATAGGCCTAGATAAATGGCATGGACCATTTTTACTCAGAAACAACAATTTTAATAATATATGCAACTGAAAACCCAAGAGCCTATCTCAAAGTTCAGGAAACTGCAATAATTTGTCATTGTTTTACAAAACCAAAGTGTATTATTTTCATACTAAATAATATGTCTGTCAAAATAATCCCAAGCAGTTCTGGAATAGCATTAGAAACCTGTTGACTCCTTTGAAAGCTAAGATACCCATCCCTTCCCTCTGGATTTTCCTCTTAGTGTGACAGATGCATTCTGAAAACAAGAGTTTCTGCTGCAACAGCTATGGCATCTGACCACGTTTTGTCATACGTTTCAGACATAGACTAAGACGACATTCGGCAAGCTTCAATCTTTCGTATTGGCTATTGACAAACTGTCAACTGCGTATTTCACACTTTCTGTAGGTAATACTGCCTACTATAACCTCAACCACAGAAGTAATTCTATTCAGGAGAATTTCATCCTCACAATATGGAAAACTCCTTTATTTATCCCACATCATAAAGGCAGATCAGCATGCAGCTATAATATCTATTTCTCCATTGCCATATGTTTTATCTTTTCAAAAACATAGGGAAATGTGTATACATGCAGATACTAAGATATCTCACTGATCAAGGGATTCTTAAAGTTTTCCACATAGATTCCCTCTAGTACTGAGAATGCCCTTTTAACCTTCACACTTTTCTTTGTGGGCCAGCCTACTCTGGGCAAATACTTTGTTGAAGTCTTCCTGAATTTGTCAAAAGCATCTGGCACTAATTTACACTCTACAACTCAATAGACTTGAAGTTTAGCTTTTTTAATAACCTTCAGAGATTCTTTAGCAACCTTCCCAACTGAATACAGGCAATAACAGGAAAAATGTGAACTGCTTACTACATATGAGCATCCCCTGAGGTTCTGTACTGGGTTTTCTCTTATTTATTGTTTCTGTTAATAATATATCTCATCCTTGCAGTAACCCCAACATTATCCAGTATGCGGATTGGCTTTGTATATCTGAAAATATTTTTAACACATACAAGATTATAGCCATAGTTTTTACTCAAAGCAAACTGATGTACACAAATACTCAAAATGTTAAATGTGATCAAAGGATACCACTTTCTAAATCTGATCCCTCTTCAGAATTAAACATTAGAACAAGAACACTTACCCATACCTACTTAACTGAATAAACTACTTGAAACTTCAACAAGATGTCTTTGTTTCTACCACAGGGAGAGGGAATCAGAGAGAGCAAGCTTCCTAGATCTGCTTACTAAAGTGACTTTATCTGGACTAATCCTTTATAGTCTGTCTTTTACATTTCATAGGGGCATAACTGAGCAGAATCTGCAATCTGACTATCATTTCAATGCTGTCATCTCAAAGCAATTCAAAACTAAGTATGTTTAACATACCAAGTAGTTTATAACAGATTATACCTTCTGGTAGATCAATCTTCTAAGTTTTTTGTATGCCTCATATAAGTATGTAAGAAATTATCAACTTGAATTTCACCACATCTCGCTATGTGGAGACCATTTCAGTAAAACCTAACCCAGCAACCCTTAGTGATTACTTTAACATGGGTTCCAAAGCGGAATAAAGTCATTCTTTCCCAACTCTTAGGATTTGATGAGTTGAGCTACAATGAAGTGTGTTCAATGATCCGAGGTAAGATAAAACCTGTCTCAGTGAAACCCAAACAATATACCTCATATATACATACATGTATATATTCACAAACCATTTACTCTGTTATTATGACTCCAGTATAACAATATTAATAACAAGCTTCCCACATTTGACATCTCATTTCTGTGATTATTTAAGTAAAAAACACATTTGGAATTTAGTCAAAACAATACTATGTTACAGTTATGTTCATATGCAGACATATTCCAGGGAAATAGATATTTAGCTATTGAAGCTCAAATGGAATAGTGTAGTTCAGCATGTATCCTTCAGTTAGCAACTAATTTTTGGCAAAATAACATTCTTCCAACAATCACTTAAGATATTCCCTATTCCCTGCGATGGTCTCAGAATTGTAGAGCAAGTTTTCTATCAAACTTTGCTGAATAATCTCTATATTAATTTCAACAAATGTATTTACCCTTCATTTCCTGTTTGGCAATGCAGCTATCATAAAAGTATCGCTACATTTGTCTACCATTGGTCTTCCACTAATTCTTCCTTAAAACTCTCTCTCCTCACCTTGTTTTCTTCTCTTAATTAAACTTTCAACTCAACATATTGCTCTTTATTTCTTAAATCTCTCTATTTCATCTACTATTTATCCAATTAAAATCTATTCACTTCATAGCTCACTTTTTTACTCCAGCCTTAAAGTGGTCCCGTCTTTTCATTCTCTTTCTTAAACTTGATTGTCACATTCTTACTTATCACTGTTTTTTCTCTCTCTCTTTTCTTTGACCCTCCTTTGTGTTCTGTCCTGCTGACCATCACCTGATGTGGGCCTGCTCCCACTGATCCTTTTCACCTATCTAGCCTTAATACTACCTCCACCCCCCCCCCCCAAGGCTAGTGCCACTCCTTTTTTGGGTTAGAAAAGGGAGAGGGTTGTGTAAATCAACAAAAAAGTAACTCTTTCTCATCATTCTGTCCCCTTCTTTTAATACCCTAGCAGCTAATTGAAGGGTGTCTGGGTTTCCAGTTTTTAATCTGCACAGTCTCATATTTCATAGCCTTTTGTTCTCCATTCCTCTTGCCAAGTACTTTAACTAGCTATCAGAAATTGATGTGAAAATGCTTTTTAGCTCGTACTATCAGCTATAGTTACTAAAAATGCATTGCATAATGTTGTAGTCTGTAATCAAATACTTTATAATTGTTTTGAACATAACTAAAATATTTTTCTTTTTGATAACTGTCTGTTTAGAGAAATGTTATTCTGTATACTTTCTTTCTTTTGATTTAATATTGCAATGTTTATTTATGAGAATTTTTCCCTCTTGAACCTCTTTTGACAAAAGTATAATTGCAATTGCCAAATTGTTATTTTATTTTATTTTATTATTTTTTTTACCAGGTAAGCCCACTGAACAGAATGGATGACTTGCAAGGAGCAATACCTTCTGAAGTGACTTGCATCGTCACACAATTTGCTGTAAGGAGCACTGTCTTCTTAAGCGACTTGTATCATCAACAATTTGCAACAACAAAATGAGGAAGTCAAACACAGGATTAAAGAATGAAGCTTATTAACAGCTTAAAACAGTAAGACTCTGACCTAAACTGTCAGATGATGTCACAGTTAATAAACTAAAATATAATAAGTAATTAAGTCAAATCAAGGTAGTATTCTGGAAAGAGCAAGCTGGTTTGCAAGCAGGTAAAATCACTCCCTATCAGCCTAAACAAGCAACTTGGGGGCTAATAAAGTTATCATCAAACAAATATGAGGAAAGAATTGCCACCCAGATCAAGAACAACCTCAAGGCTTTCTTCATTTATGTCCAAAATCTTAAAGGCAATACAATGTAATGCACCAGATTAAATGCAAATGTTGCCGGCTACATAGAACCAGAAGATGTAGCTAATCGCCTGACTGACAAATGTGACTCAAACTTTACCCCCCCTCGAATAATATTCAGGAAATTCCAACATCCATCTTGCCCCCAGCTATCACTAGAGAGGAAGTTCTGAACGTGCTCTCCAAGGCCAGAAACAGTGCATTAGCGGGTCCTAATAATATCCCAGGATGCCTCCTTAATAACACAAAACATGAACTATCAATCCAACTAGCATCTCTGTTCAACCACTGCCTCCAAACAGGTTTCATACCTAACGACTGGAAGACTACAATGGTTATATCACTGCACAAGTGCAGCCCATTCACATATTCAGGAAACTACTGACCCCTGAAGAGCATGTTTGGTAAGGCTATAGAGAAGATAATCACGGATATCCTAAACAATGGCACAGGTAACCTAAAACATTGGAGCAGGTTTCTTAAAGACAGGTATTGCCTGCTAAACCTGCTGGAGTTCTTTGAGAAGGTTACCAAAGTGATGAGCAAGGACAAATCAATACATACTGCCTACCTCAGCCTGACCAAGGCATTTCACACAATACCCCACTTGAGCATTCTTGACAAGCTCTCTAAATTAAGTATTAACCCATATTTCACATACTGGATAACCAACTGCTCAGTGACAGGACCCAAGAAATCAGAATAGAGGAGTCCTCTTCTACAAAAGGCCAGTTACTTGTGGGGTTACCAAGGTCTCACCTCTGGCCAAGTTTGCAGGCAATTGCAAATTGGGAGCAGGCATTGATTTCCCCCAACATACTAACAACCTCCTAAAGGACCTGACACAAATTAATAACCAGTGCCAGAGCCATGGACTAAAAGCAGAGACTAAGAAGTACATCATAGTATTTTTTAGCAAGACTGCCACCCTCTGAAAAGTACCTGATTGACAATACATTCCTGACAGTAGATACTGTGGTCAGGGACTTGGGAACACATTGACAGAGATTTAGCATTTGACCAACATGTTTCTACTGTGGTGAAGAAATCATTTAATTTTGCAAAACTTATCAGTATAGGTATGGAATCTACATCCTAACAAGTCATTGTTCCATTGTATTGTACTCTCATAAGACCTATCATTGAGTACAATGTCCCCATTGATATTTACATCACCAGGCATATGCAACAATTGGAGTGTCCACAGAGATTTTTCACAAAAAGAATAAACAAGTCCTGTGCAGACTGCCTCAAATCATTGTTTCTATAGTCACTTTTCTACAGGCTGCTGGGAAGTGACCTATACGTAGCCTACAAAGCTTCCTCAGATTCAGCACTAATAAACTTGTTACACATTTGGAAAACAGCTAGCATCAGAAACACCTGATCTAGGGACCTAAACCTTGCCAGCAACATAAACTGGACATGCTGGAAGCAGAGGTATGTGTTTCAAATGCTCCACCATCTCTGGAATAGGCTTCCCATCCATTTGAAGCAGAGATCTTCCCCACATTTAATAAAGCAGACTATGGAACAGTGGATGGAAAACTACAAATATACCCACAGGTCTGCAACTCCTGTCTCTAGCAGAGAGAGGAAGTTTGTAATCGTTTGTCTACCTAAGAATGTACACCTCCCACAAAACATTTGGGAACAATTATCTATCAAATTTTATTTTGTGGAGTTGGTATCTGTTAACCAGGGTAAAGCCATGGTGGTGCAGTGGTTAGTATTGCCACCTCACAGCAAGAGGCTCTCTGGTTCGAATCTCAGCTGGGCTGTCTTCTGTGCGGAGTCTGCATGTCCTCCCTGTGATTGAGTTGTGCTCCACTTTCCTCCCACATTTCACAGACATGCATGATGGATGAACACTCTTAATTGGCCATAGGTGTGAGTGTGTGTGTGTATATGTGATTGAGTGGTACAAATAAACTACCATGGCAAGGCTAGCTAGCCACCCGTGGTGTAAACCTTGGCTCAAGATGATTGTCACTGTTTGAAGTGACACCCCGACCCCATGTGCAAAATAGGAAAAGGGATTGAGAATAGATGGATGAAACCAGGGTAAACCATTGATCTACAAGGACGTTTTTCAGACCAAGACCAGGACTGCTGTCTGGCTAAGTGGCTTGCTCAGAGTTACACAATCAGCAAATAGAGTCTGAAGGAATTGAACCCTTTACCACAAGAAGCAGCTCATCAACAGCCTTAATCCTCTGTGCTGCCAGACCTAAAATGTTGTCTTGCTATTTGGGCACATGCTGATTGGTGTTCCTTTGGAGAGTCCACCCAAAAGAAAAGGTCAACAAAGCAATGGAAAAGAGCAAATTGGTTCGCAATCCCTAGCTTGACCTGACCAAGGCATTTGACACAATACCCCACTGTGGGGCATGGTTGGCAAACACAAGAGGTTAGATGTAAAATCTCATATTACCAAATGGATAGCCAGCTGGCTAACAGACAAGACCCAGAAAGTTAAAATTGAGAGTCCACCATTACAAAGAAGCCAGTTGTAAGTAGAGTCTCTCATGTATCAATCCTGGGACCATGCCTTTTTGTCATCCACATCTCTTAAGTCAAGGCCAAGATCAAGGCCTCAGGCTGACCAGATGTACAGATGATTGCAAATTAAAATCACTAATAGAATCTCCTACTTACACTGATGCTCTCCAAGAAGGGTTGACACAGAGAAATAACTGGTGTCAGAGCCATGGACCAGAACTAAATACCAAGACATACATAAGAGTATCCTTTGGGAAGTCAGCCAGCACTGGTACCTATTATATTGACAGCACACCCCTAAGAGTCAATGCAGTAGTCAGGGACTTGGGGACAGAAGTAAACAGTAATCTAGCCTTTGACCATCATGCCTCCACCTACAGTAATGTGGAAATCATTCTATGTTGTGTAACTTATAAACAAAGTTTGGGCATCGATGTCCAGTGAGCTCATTGTTTCTTTGTCTTCATCATTCCTTAGACATATCATTGAATGCGATGTCGCATTTGGTATGTACCTAACCAGGCACATCCAACAATTGGGACTTTCACAGAGTTTCCTCACTAAAAGAATATAGGGTATAAATGACATGTCCTATGCAGACTACCTCAAAGCCCCATCCCTGTATTCTGGTTGTTGAGGGGAGATCTATGCCTGCTGTAAAAGGCATCATCAGGCCTCACTCTGATGGGCCTTGTGCATATCCATAAAAACAGCAACAAAATTACCCTTTCTAAAGAGTTAAACCTTGCCTGTGATATAAATAGAACCTGCTGGAGAGAGAGGCATGTATCCCAGAGATTACCACATCTATGGAACAGGCACCCCATTCATGTGAAGCAAAGTTCCTTCCTAATCCAATTCAAGTGTAACTTAGACAATTGGATGGGGAACCGAAAATCCATCCTTGGTTTAGCACCTGTGTCTCTAATGGACAAAGGCATCCTCTGAATGGTTCATCTCCCAGGTCCCTACTTGTAAATGTTTCTGCTCCCAAGCACCAGCTTGCACTTACCAAGTATACCAGAACTTGTCAGAAATTTGGGCTCCATGGCTAGGCTTAAAATGGCCCCAGTGGTCGTTAGCCTAGTACACACACACTATGAAGTAGTTTTCTATAATCTAGGCAAGTGCAGGGATTTTTGTCTCTAACACCTTTACTCTGGTGTCTTGACAGACACACTGCCAAAGCAGGTCTTACAATGCAGACAAATGCTGAATCCATCTGTCCTGCAAAATTCTGTATGGCAAAGCCAGGACCACTTTCCAGCCTTTATACTGCCTGCTTTTATTGTCAACCAATGCCATCCTCAAGTGAAATGGAACCTTAAGCAGAGGCTCTGTGGCACCCTACATCTAACTACTGGTCTCCCCACACCATGCCCAGTATCCCCCTCCACCATTTCTGGCATCCCCACACCATTCAGATTACTTTTTTTTTTCAAACTTTGCCTTATTCTTCATCTTTCTCTTCCATCAAGACACCTTAACTGAGCAAGACTGAACTGAAGTAACTAAAATGAAAATGAGTTAAGCTGTTGGTTTGGAGGTTACTAGGCCCTTAGAAGCAGTTGGTTTGTAGATGCTCTGAGCTGCATTTAAGAGCTTTGTTCTAATCTTTTGATCCATTTGTGATCCATTTTACCATTGTTTTAACACACACATTAATCAGCTAAATCTGCATTGTAGTAACTATAGATTAGTATTAATGTCGGATGCCATGGAGGTCTAGATGCTCTGAGATGCATTTTAGAACTTTTATATAACTTTTTGATCCAGTGATGGCCTAAACAAAAATCATCCCTACCCCCAGTGGCTTGCTATCTTCTATGTGTCCTTGTAATGTTAGACTGGGACAATAGTGATGGGACAAACATAAGAGACTGAAATATTTAAACTTTTTGTCACACATATAAATGCAGCATTCCTCCTTACAGCTTCCACAAGATATGGTGAACGTCTGTACTCACCCGAGGCATGATTGTGAGGGACGTTAAAGAAATAATGACTGCACTGTCCACATAAGCTACAATAACTATCTGCATGCACCTCACTTGCTTGATTGTTAGAACTGCAGAAATAATGAAATATTGTTCCCCAAGCCTTCACATAAACTGTAGTTATCTTTTGAGCACACCCCTGAGATTTGATTGCAAGAAAATTAAAAAAAAATAATGATCACTTTGTTCCCAGCCCCACATAAGCAGTAGTAACCTTCTGTACACACTTCAGAGGTTTGTCTGTTAGGACATGTAAAGACATATTTACCAAACAGTCCTCATCCCCCACATAAGCTGTAACAACCTTCCATTTACACCTACATAGTAGGAGGGGTCCAGGCAAGATGCTCTTACTAGGCCCATGTCAAAATCCATTTAGAATCCATTTGGAAGTCTAGATGTTCTGTAATGTATTTTATGCCATATTATGAAAGAAAAATAATAGTTTAATTGATCTATTTTTATGCTACCCATTAGAGTTATGTTGTGTGCCCACCAATACTGTGTGTGCTTGTGTTCGTAGATAAAAAAATCAATGATATTACAATTACTTTCCTAACACACACACGCGTGCGCACACACACACACACACACACACACACACACACACACACACACACACACACACACACACACACACACATTCTCTCTCTCTCTCTCTCATTGACACTGCCTTGACTAGCCAGGTCTATCCAAAGTTGCTCGGATTTTTTCACAAATGCACACACTTACTGACACTCCCTCCATCAAGCTAGGTCTATCAGAAGGTACCCAAACATACACACACATACACACACACTGCATACTTACCTATAGGGTAAACTGAGGGAATATCAATTCACTTATGGAATATCCTTGGGGTTTGGAAAGAAACCAGGGCAGCTGGATAAATGCACACTGAAGGAACCACAACTAAAATGTCAAACAGAGAAACATGCACTGTAAGATAGCAATGCAACTTTTGTTTTATTTCTCCAAGTCTTTTGGGTTTCAAATACCATGATGGGAATGGACCCCATTCCTAAGTCAAAGTATGATTAATGCTCATGAAATTAGCTTTGTTAGCCAGAAGTTCTCTTCGTAGCACCTGCAATGTGCCCAGTAATGACTCCTGCAATTCATATGGTGCTATATATATAGGTAAGATTTCTAAGTACGATTGTAAACACTTTTTTATAAGACCTGTTGCTCCTTCTAGTATAAGAACTGTGTGGGTATCCTTCCACATTGCCCTCATTTTTGCCTGAAAATCCTGGTATTTTATGACTTTGTGTCTCTCTGTATGTAAGACACTGTAGTCACTGGGTGTAACAATTTCAATGATCAGTGCTACTTTTGTCTTCTTTACATGGACTAATATGTCTGGGTTACTCGCATCTTTTTTTTGAATTGTTGGTAATGGGTGATCCCATGCTTTCTGGTTCATGCTTCAAATGCTTCTCACCTTCTTCAGTATTATAATGTTTGCACAGTCCCCAGTGCAACAATTTTACTACATTATTATGCCTTTCAGTATACAGTCCTTCTGCCATTAGTATATCACAACCAACAACAAGATGTGTGACTGCTTCCAATTCTGTTTTACAAAACCTACATTTGTCTGTTTCTCCCACATGTTCAATGGACTTTGTAAACCAGTGTGCACATAGTCCACTATCTTGCCCCACCAATATTAACCTTTCATCTTTTCATTGAAATTCACATCTCCTTAACCATTCCTGCATTTTATCCTGATCAACATGAGGTTGTTTTAAGAGTTTTCTCTACTTGAAACTACATTTATGAATTTTCCAGATTTCTTGGTTTCCTATCTGACCCTTCACCTTATATTCTTTTTGTTTTTTGGCACATTCAGTTGCTGCCTAAATTTTATCTACCTCTGGTTTGATTTCCGTTCCCACTTAACACTGATATGCCCCTGCTAAACTAAGCAGGGAAGTCATCTTAGACTTATTCTCTTCATGTTTTAATACCTTCGCTATGTTTGTGTCTTGTGAAGTCAGCAGATATGTATGCAATTCTACGACTGCAGATCTGTACATGTAATCAATTTCAAGGAGACCTATACCTCTTTCAGAATGAGGAATATATAGTCTTGGAATACACTGATTTTTATAAATCACTATAAATGGTACTGCTGTGCCACTGATCACTGACTTTCGCATACAAACTGACCAGAACACCAAAGATAACCACTTATTGATTATAATCCTGATATATGACTGTTATGGAACATCAAGGAAGTTATGGTCAACCTGCTTCTCTTAAATGCACTACAATACCCCATCTCCCATGTACACATGCATACATGTAGGCATAACCCATAGCAATGATTGTTTCACACTAGTTCCAGCAAGTGCAATACATTATTTGACACTTGTCCTGCTGTAACAGATCAAGTTCTGTTTAATAGTGATCAAACAACAGGGCTAAGTAATTTTTTTTCAGATGGCCAGCCACAGGACTGTAATGCAGCATGCTTCACACAAATTCACATCAGTTCTGTAAAGCTGTCTCCATTGCGCATGATACATGGCTGCCTGGCATGATAACCACAGGAATGTAATCTAGCGTGCTTCACACAAATTCACATCAGTTCTGTAACGCTGTCTCCATTGCGCATAATACATGGCTGCCTGGCATGATAAAAACGCTTGCTACAATCTAGACAGGGAGCAAGCTGCAGTTTGTCAACAGCACTGGTGCTGACCTGCTGCTGGTATTTTCACCTCAGTCATTACAGACACTTTGTTCAAAATTTCTTGGTTTTCCACTGTCAGTCTTGTTTAACGACCAAAGAGCCCCATAGTCTCTCTTGACTGGTTGTCTAGATGACAGGAACCTGGTTTGATATATTCCTTTCTTTTGATAAACTTGTAGCAAAAGTTGTCAGGAAATACACCTACCTGGTGTTGCTGACACCAGTGGAATGTCATCCAGATCTAAAGATGTTAATGTGATGTCTCCGTCTATTCAGCATTATTTTGGTTCTACATGCAACTTGTTTAGTTGCTTAACATATATATATATATATATATATATATATATATATATATATATATATATATATAGGTCCAGGACTAATGCTCGACCGGACGTTTCACCGAATGTGAATTGGCCGGGCATACTTGCACGAAAGTGCTTTACACAGAAGAAGCACTTTCGCGTAAGTATGCCTGTTGTGGAGATCGCACTACAGTGAGGATAAGGGAAAATTCCCTTTTCCCCACTGTAGTGTGACCTCAGAGTGAGAATATAAAAGTAGGGGGGGTGGGGGGGCAGGTCAGGGCCTACACTGACTAAGTGTTTTTTTCTGTGTTTTCTTTTTTTTTTTATGTTCGAGCATCCAAATGTTGAACATTTGGTCTCGACCATGTAATGTTCGACATTTTGGATGTTCGAACATTTAACATAGACCCTATATATATATATATATATATATATATATATATATATATATATATATATATATATATAGATCACCTACAAAACACCGACAGCCCAAAACACCGTCACCCATATGGCCAATGCCATATGGTCGACGCACAATATCGACAATGCCACAACTTCAAAAAACTCCGCCCTCACACCCCCCCCATACCTTTAATATACCAACTCCAAGATCGCACTACAGTGCAAGAATGGAAATTTTTCCATTCTGCACTATTGGGAGATAGCGTTTCCCCATTGTCGATATTCTAAACGTCGACCATATGGTGTCGGCCATATGGGTGTTGGCATTGTGAGCTGTCGGCGTTCTGTATGGGACCTATATATATATATATATATATATATATATATATATATATATATATACACACACAAACACACACACACACACACACATATATATATATATATATATATATAGTTATAAAACACACACACACACACACACACACACACACACATATATATATATATATATATATATATATATATATATATAGATAGATAGATAGATAGATATAGATATAACCCACGCACACATAAAACACACCCAAGTAAATTGATTAGCTTTTTGTCAAATTCCAAATTGACAGATCCATTGTATCAAATTTCCATACAAGTGATCATATTGTGTGTTATTGGTTGAGATTACATAACGATGCAGGTAAGAAAGTATTCCATTACCTACACTGCTTTGTAGTCCTGTACGTACTACAGTTAGTGTTATGTGAGTGCGGGGTTTACAGGGTGCTAACAGACCACACCTTTTTTATCAGGACTATGAAGACTGTTATAATGAGAGCACCTAACAGTATATGTAGGGGTGTTTCTCTTGACCACAAGGTTGTACTACCTCAGAATTAGTAGTTATTGAGAGGTGTGGAGGTATAAGGGGTGCAAAAGTGTTGAATTATGTGATTTTTTACCCCGAGTTTCATGAGACAGGATTTTGATTATTTTTAACCATCATGCAATAACATGCCTTATACGCATACATAAATATGTGTATATACAGAGAGGTAGACAGCCTGGTGGAGGAAGGACAAGCTAAATACTAGTCCAAGAGCTAACAGACAAAACGAAGGGTATTCTGTGATACGTCATGGTTAATGGTGCAGCTAATAGGCACATGCACTGTTTCATTGCTTTTACATTTTTCCATTATTTAGATAAAACAGTATAACAGTATAAAATGTGAGTGTGTTTATCCAATAATAACGTTTTAATAGCTTCCTTCCTGCTCTGTGCTAGGTGGTACTTTGCAGCATGCAAAGTGACTGACTAAAATTAAAATGAATGATAGAAAGCAGTTTATTTGGGATAAATCATTGAAAAAGCCCAGTGCAATTTGAAACAGTTTATACTTTCTTTGACAGCCAAAAGCTAACACTCTGACACAATCAACATAGCAGTTGATAAATTAGATAAATGAAATGCCAATTTCATCCGCAGAATTGTGAAGGCTGACGGATTGAAGCATGAAGTGCCTGCTGTGGAATCATTGGTAGAAGCTTAGAATGCCATCTATTGAATTTAAACTACCCACATCTACTTTTTTGATTAAAATCAGAATGAGAAGAAACTTGATGAATATCAGCGTCAAACAAAACACTTTAAGGCAAACTGTTCATAGCCAAAGCCCCTGCAGAGAGTGAAAAGGATCAATTATGTTCCATTAAAACTATAGGAGACCATGAACCTATGGCACTGCTTAACAGTTTTCTTTAATAACAGGCTCTTACTACATTTCACACTGCTGAGCAGGAAAAGTTCAAACTGCATATTTTAATGGCAGTGAAATCATACAGTACAATGAGGAAACTGGAAAATTAAGACAAAAATGAAGAAAAAATGAAGAACTAGAGTCCCATTGCCTAAAAAATTAGACTAGATCAATATTAAGCTATAACATATCAGCAATGATAAGAACAAAGGCTGGATTAATATATTACACCGATGCAGCAGTTCTACTTACAGATAATTTAAAGTGGTTCTCAAAAATATCAGTAAAAATAAAATATGTCCATTTATAAGTAAAGTGAAGATCCATTCTGTCTTTCAAGAAAACATATAGCTATCTGATTATTCCACAAAATATAGTATTATTTTCACATTAAATTGTTAGACAACTCTTTAGCACCATTCATTTTTCAGCAATAGTCCAGCCACATGCCTCTAATAGGTTCATAGGAGGTTACTAGGCTAATGGCCCTTCAGCTTTTACAAGCCTAGCCATGTTAATCCCAAGTATTCCCATATGTTTTTTTTTTTTTTTTGGGTAGTTCACAGAATGAATTTATGAACAGTGTGGGTCTGCGATCAGCACTGGCTGCCCCTGTCCATGAGGGACAAGTGTGCCACCCCAGGGGTGAATTTGTGGTTTCCATCCAATTATCTAGGCAACCTTTGAATAGGGTCAGTGAGGAGCTCTGTTTTACATGAATAGGGAGTCTATTCCAGAGAAGTGGCAGTCTCTGGGAGACATGTCTGTCTCTCCAGCATGTTCTGTTGATGTCACAA
Organism: Protopterus annectens; assembly: GCF_019279795.1. Lineage (NCBI taxonomy): Eukaryota > Metazoa > Chordata > Ceratodontiformes > Protopteridae > Protopterus > Protopterus annectens. The sequence goes on along the minus strand of NC_056748.1, from coordinate 860,642,656 downwards.
GTTAGGTTGAGATTCCTAGAGCTAGTGACGCTTGTGTCATTTGACTTGCAGATGTGCAGCATTTCCATTAGAGCATGGTTGGAGATTGCCCTATAGGCCAGGCACAAGTCACCCCTCAGCAGCCTATACAATACAGAGTAAAGTGACAGGGTTTTCAACCTGTCCATGTAAGCTATGGTTTGGAGTTCCTGTATTTTCTTAGTGAGAAACCTCTGAGGTCTCTCCAGCTGCTGCAGGTATCTGGTGAGGTACATGCAAAAGGGTGCATTATACTCTATTAGTGGTCTGATGAGGGACAAGTACAGTAAAGTTATAACATCCCTTGTCCTGTATGCTATGTCCTTGCTTATGAGATGTGCTTCATAGAAGGCTTTTCTTACCACCATGGAAACTTGGTGGTCAAAGTTCAGCTTGCTATCAACCTGTGTTCCCAAGTCTCACACCACTGGATTGGAACTCAGGGGAGTGCTTTCAATACTATAATTTTTAGGGAATTCTGTTTTGCCAAAGGGAATGATAAAGCTTTCTTTTGCATTTAGTTTTAGACCATGGCTTTGGAACCAATCATTTGTTTGTATTGGCCCTTCTTGCAATATGTTGACATCATCGGGAGACTCAATGATTGCTCCCAGTTTGCAATCATCAGAGAACTTGTTGAGCCAAAGGCTGTCTACTTTGGCCTGGACTTCTGAGGTATAGATGCCAAGTAGTAAGGGGCCCAGCACAGACCCCTGTGTTACTCCACTGGTGATGGGTCTGCTACTGGAGGTGAAGTCACCAATTTTGACAGTGTGTTTTCCGCTGGTGATTCAATTGGCTACCCATATAGCAATGTAAGGGTTAATCCCTATCTGGGAGAGTTTCTCTATGATGCCAGAGTGGGGAATTGTGTTGAAAGTCGTGTCAAGGTCATCCATCATCCATGGCTTTGGTGTCTTTCTCAGAAAAGTCCACCAGGTTTAATAAGCATGAGCTACCCTCACTGAAGCCAAACTGAGTTGGGTCCAGTGTCCAGAGGTCACCTATGGCCTTGTTGGTAAGGTCCACTATAATTCTTTCCATGGCCTTACAGATAAGGCTCATTAGACTTATAGATCTGTAGTTCCCAGGGTCAGTTAATGGCCCCACATTGTGCAGGGGGACTACTATTGCTGTTCTCAGTTCTGCAGGAACATAGCCAGTTCTCAAGCTATGATTAAAGAGGATACCAAGTAGGTCCACTAGGTGTTGTTTTAGACTGTTTAGTAAACAACCTGGGATATTATCTGGACCCACTGAGGCTGTGTTGTTTGCCTTGGTAAGTGCAGAGATGAACTGTTCTCTAGAGAAACTAGGCAGACAGCTGTTCTCAGGTATCCTTTGGGATATGGTAGTTGGGGATAGGGAGATGAAGTTTGTGTTGAATCTGTCAGCTAACAGGTTGGTGAGGGTCTATATTAAAAGCCCAAAAGGACTAAACATTGAGTGTATGTACATCAATACATAAAGATCTATCTACATACACAGCGAAAAACTGAAGGAGCAAAATCCAAAACACTGAATGAGTTTCATCATCAGAATGTGACACACAGGTAAGTAAAAAATAATACTAAATAATTTAACACGCTTTTGCAGGGGGGCAAGCCCCCCTGCACCCCCCACCCCCCTACCTAAATATACCAACTTTGAGACCACACTACAGTGGGGGAAAGGATATATTTCCTTATCCCCACCATCGCGCTGCTGACCAGGAAACACATTTGGCGTTTTGGATTTCGCTCTTTCAGTGTTTCACTGTGTATGTAGATCAACCTTTATGTGTCGATGTACATACACTCGATGTTTAGTCCTTTTGGGCTTTTAATATAGACCCATTGGTGATATCTTCCAGTGTAGTATGGGTGATGCTACTTCAGCAGATAGCTGGGCATTCCCTTTTAGACTTCAGACATAGTTAAAGAATGCCTTATGATTTTTCTTGGCGAGGGATGCGGTTTTAGTTTCATAATTTGCTTTACAAGACTTTACAAGATTTTTGATTTTCTTGTTTAGGATTAGGAGGGAACTCTTCCTCTGGCGAGTGATATCCCTCTTGCTTTTGGATAACAGTTTCTTCCTCTTGTTATAATCTGTTTATACTTTGAAGTCTATCACAGTGGCATGTTTTTACTGTAAGACCTGGTTTTGATCAGGTCAGGTACAACAGAGTTTATACAGTCGCTTATGTGTTTGTACAGCAAACAGAACTTGCAGTGAAAATGTCTGCTTGAATAATAAAATACGAACTTTAAACTCACTGCAGTCCATCGCCACATATGAAACACGTGCCAAGTAGTGTAGAATGCTAAACCGTGCCACTTTACAAATGCACAATTTTATTTATTTATTTATTTTATTTTACATTTGTTGACCGGGTTAGTCCGACTGGAATCAAAGTCCATTTTCAGCGGAGGCCCGGGGAGATAAGCTCCAGACACAATACAAGAACAAAAAGCAGTTGAGAAAAAAAGAAAAACATTGATTATATATAATATTATAATTTTAGTTATAGGTGTAGTTAAGAAGGGAATACAGGTAGAAGTACATTCAGACAGTCAGTGTTACAAATTTATATATACAAGTATATATAATATATAATATATATATATATATATATGTATATATAATATATATATTATATATACAACAATATTATACAAGTTATAATGTTTATTTATTGTGTTGAATTAATTCCAGTAAACCAAAAACACTTGTCTGTACCAGCAAAATAGGGAGGAAAGTACTGCTATGTAAACCTAGGAGCATTTTTTATACTAGCCAGTTAACTGAAACAGCATGTCTTTACAAAACGGATGGAAGTAGGAGCAGCGAGAAAACTCCTGCAAAGGAGGAAACACAAACATTCCGACTCCACCCACACAACCTGTTTGTTAGCCAGAATTGAACCATGGATCCTGGAATGGAAAGTCAGAAAAACAAACAGCACTGTCATACTACTATACCAAGCCGTGTGTATATACAACATGTTAGTTTTTAACTGGTGCTGATCTATGCTTACATACCAAGCTGTGTGTATGCATAACATGATAGTTTTTGATTGGTACTGATCTATGCTTACATACCAAGCCATGTGTATATATAACATGTTAGTTTTTAATTGGTACTGATCTATGCTTACATACCAAGCCATGTGTATGTATAACATGTTAGTTTTTGATTGGTACTGATCTATGCTTACATACTAAGCCATGTGTATATATAACATGTTCTTTTTTAACTGGTGCTGATCTATGCTTACATACCAAGCCATGTGTATGTATAACATGTTAGTTTTTGATTGGTACTGATCTATGCTTACATACCAAGCCATGTGTATATATAACATGTTAGTTTTTAACTGGTGCTGGTCTATGCTTACATACCAAGCCAAGTGTATAAAACATGTTTTTAACTGGTGCTGATCTATGCTTACATACCAAGCCATGTGTATATATAACATGTTAGTTTTTGATTGGTATTGATCTATGCTTACATACCAAGCCATGTGTATATATAACATGTTAGTTTTTAACTGGTACTGATCTATGCTTACATACCAAGCCATGTGTATAAAACATGTTAGTTTTTAACTGGTGCTGATCTATGCTTACATACCAAGCCATGTGTATATATAACATGTTAGTTTTTAACTGGTACTGATCTATGCTTACATACCAAGCCATGTGTATAAAACATGTTAGTTTTTAACTGGTGCTGATCTATGCTTACATACCAAGCCATGTGTATATATAACATGTTAGTTTTTAACTGGTACTGATCTATGCTTAAATACCAAGCCATGTGTGTATATAACATGTTAGTTTTTAACTGGTGCTGATCTATGTTTACAAACCAAGCCGTGTATATATAACATGTTAGTTTTTAACTGGTACTGATCTATGCTTACATACCAAGCCATGTGTATAAAACATGTTAGTTTTTAACTGGTGCTGATCTATGCTTATATACCAAGCCATGTGTATATATAACATGTTAGTTTTTAACTGGTACTGATCTATGCTTACATACCAAGCCATGTGTATATATAAAATGTTAGTTTTTGATTGGTACTGATCTATGCTTACATACCAAGGCGTGTGTATATAACATGCTACTTTTTAACTGATGCCGATCTATGCTTACATACCAAGCCGTGTGTATATAACATGTTAGTTTTTGATTGGTACTGATCTATGCTTACACACCAAGACGTGTGCATATAACATGCTAGTTTTTAATTGATGATGATCTATGCTTACATACCAAGCCATGTGTATATATAACATGTCAGTTTTTGATTGGTACTGATCTATGCTTACATACCAAGGCGTGTGTATATAACATGCTACTTTTTAATTGGTGCCGATCTATGCTTACATACCAAGCCATGTGTATATATAACATGTTCGTTTTTGATTGGTACTGATCTATGCATACATACCAAGCCGTGTATATATATATATATATATATATATATATATATATATATATATATCATGTTAGTTTTTAATTGATGATGATCTATGCTTACATACCAAGCCATGTGTATATATAACATGTCAGTTTTTGATTGGTACTGATCTATGCTTACATACCAAGGCGTGTGTATATAACATGCTACTTTTTAATTGGTGCCGATCTATGCTTACATACCAAGCCATGTGTATATATAACATGTTAGTTTTTGATTGGTACTGATCTATGCTTGCATACCAAGGCGTGTGTATATAACATGCTACTTTTTAATTGGTGCCGATCTATGCTTACATACCAAACCGTGTGTATATAACATGTTAGTTTTTGATTGGTACTGATCTATGCTTACATACCAAGGCGTGTGTATATAACATGCTACTTTTTAATTGGTGCCGATCTATGCTTACATACCAAGCCGTGTGTATATAGCATGTTCATTTTTGATTGGTACTGATCTATGCTTACATACCAAGCCATGTGTATATATAACATGTTCATTTTTGATTGGTACTGATCTATGCATACATACCAAGCCGTATGTATATATATATATATATATATATATATATATATATATATATATATATATATCATGTTAGTTTTTAATTGATGATGATCTATGCTTACATACCAAGCCATGTGTATATATAACATGTTAGTTTTTGATTGGTACTGATCTATGCTTACATACCAAGGCGTGTGTGTATAACATGCTACTTTTTAATTGGTGCCAATCTATGCTTACATACCAAGCTGTGTGTATATAACATGTTAGTTTTTGATTGGTACTGATCTATGCTTACATACCAAGGCGTGTGTATATAACATGCTACTTTTTAACTAGTGCCGATCTATGCTTACATACCAAGCCGTGTGTATATAGCATGTTAGTTTTTGATTGGTACTGATCTATGCTTACATACCAAGCCATGTGTGCATGTATAATGTTAATTTTCATTGTTACTATTGTTATACTTACATAATAGTTCAGTGCAGTAAATATGCATTGTGCCTATAAATGCAAGGCAAACAGACTGATGTAAGGGAAATTTTTCCCGGAAGGTTAGTCAGGAAATTTTTTTGTGTTAGCTCCTGACCTGTCATTTACTGCAACGTTGCAAAAGGGTACCTCTTTGAAGAAAACCAAGAAGTTAATTTTTCAAGTGGATGATCAGCAAAAGAGGTAAGGAGGAACTAACAAACCTGTAGATGTGTGGTAGGAGGCATCCCAGAAAGGACCTGATGTGAAGCTTCACCTGGTAGAAGAACCTCTTGGACATGTCTGGAATTTGGATTTGGGAGAAAGCTCTGACTTTGTTAAGAGCAGCCCACTCGCTGGAATTATTCTATAAGATGATGCCTATGGTGGAGAATAATTTACTGTATTGTTATTTTGTTTGTATTAAAAGCCAAATGGGCAAGTGCTTTTTTTTTTATTTTGCTGGGAAATTCTTGAGCTGTTTTGTTAAAAAGCCAGGTGAACTATCATCTTTGTGTTCATATTGTCAGATTGATTAATATATATTTTTTACTTCTTCCAGTGCTTTTCGGAGCTTATTTTGGCAGATAATGCAGGTAGTTGGCCAAGAATTTGAAGTATACCACTCCTTGCAATACCTCTGCTGCCAAGAACATGACATTTTGATTTCCTAATTCCCAATAAAATGGTTACCTTATTTCTCCGTGGCATGCCTGCTGGTTTTGGGGCCTACCAACAAGTCTTTTTTACTGTTGTCTTTTGGCATATCCTGTAGTGACCCCAGCCATGGAAAATGTGCTGAATCTACTTGCTGAGTCTAAAGGACAGACAGATCAGAAGTTGTTACAACTATAGCAATGTTTATTTGTGCTGTCAAATGTAGCCAATAACCCCAAACGTGTTTGCCATAAAAGAATTAGTAAGTATGAAAACCTGGAATTGTGCTTCATTGCTTTTGAGCATTGTGCCACCTTAGAGAACTGTGACTAAGGAGATGGGAAGTAACTCCTGCCATTCCAGTTGACATGAGAACCTTTAAAAACATATATGGACATGTAGAGGACTGATTGCACAGACCATGATAATCCAAAAAAGAATTTTGCCTAGAGCTGCTATAGCCTCTGAAATATAAGCCAAAAATGTCTATAGTTGGATTTTTAATTATGACAAACCAGTAAGAGCTCAAGTGCATGATGGCAATATATCTTAAAACTCCTACTAGAGTCTGATAGCAATAGGGATTTGAAAATATTAGCAGTTTTAACATAGCTTTCCTTAATAATATAATAAAATAGGTATTGCAAACTAATGCCAACAATATTCATAAGCTTGTAACTTTAGTGGAATGCTTATTAATTAATGACGGGGTGACTCATGGTACTAATTGCTGGGCTGCAACCCTTCCAGAATAAGAAAGGAAAACAGAATGAAACACACTATTTTTTTATTTATATTTTTGTTTTTTTTGTGTTATAAAACAGCAGCTTTAACATTGCTGCTACCATTACGATTATTGAGATCAGAACTTTGCCCATGTACAGAGACCTTCTGATCTTCACTGAAACACTTTTCCATATAATTGGTACCAATATACCCCCTGGCAATAACATTAACACTGTAGAATCCATTCTAGATTGGATATCCCAAAAATTTCCCCAAGAAGCAATCATACTAGGTGATGTTAATATCTACTGGTCTTCCTGTAACTCGCTCCACCCCACTAACCACATTAACCTACACGATTTCACTCAACTAATCAAAACCACAACACAGGTAGATAAAGCATCAAAAAAGGAGTCCATCCTAGACTGGATCCTTACTAATAGACCATCTCAATCTTACCTCTCAGGCTCCTCCCCAGACACCCTCAGTGACCACCTTCCTACATTTATAATTAGGCACCAACTGAATCCATTAAAATCCTCCACCCTCCACAGATCCGGTATACCAAGAATTTCAAAACCCATGACTTCATATCTGCACTTAGTTAATGCAGCTGGAAACCACTCTCATCTCTTCCCCTAGAAGGTGCCGTAGACTACTTCAATAACACTTTTCTAAACATTCTAAATCATCTTACCCCTATCTGAACTGTCAGAGATAAATCCAGCTATGCCCCCTGGCTAACCCGAGATACCCATCTACTACTAAAACAAAAAGATAAAGCATGGGACTCGTGGCATCAAAATAAAACTCAGACTGATAGACAGACATACCAGGAACCAAGGAACAAAGCCAAAAAACAAATTAAGACAGACAAAAACAACCACTACATAGGCATTCAAACCAAACACAAAAATAACCCACAAAAATTCTGGGCTGCCATTAATAAAATCTTACAATCAGGAAAGACCAGTACTCCACCTCCAAACATCGACACCACCACCAGTAATATTGTCACCCAATTCAACGAACACTTCACCAAATCCATCCTAGCCCTCGCCAATGGTAGTTCTCCCAGTTCACATCCAAACCTATCTTCTCTATCAGCAGACCAAAACCTCTTCTCCTTACAGCCTGCCCCAGCTAGCACAATATATAAATACCTAAATAGGCTTAAACCCACAACCCTGGCCTCTGACAAATTACCTGCAGAATATCTGAAGATCACAGCCAAAGCCATCTCTTGCCCAGTCTCCATGCTCATTAACCACTCTTTATCAGAACAACTCATTCCTTCTCTATGGAAAATGTAATATATAATACCACTCCACAAAGGAGGTAACTCTGTGGAACTATCTAATTACCATCTAATTGCCATTCTATCCCCCTTATCTAAAATTCTCGAAAAATGTATACATTCCAAAACAATGCAGTATCTGCTCACTAATAAACTGCTAACCAACACCCAGCACGGATTCCGTCCCAATCACAGTACTACCACAGCCCTTATTAGCTTTACCAGCACAGTAAACCAACATTAAAACAATGGTAACCTAGAATCCACTATATTTATAGATCTCTCCAAGGCCTAAAATACTGTCCCTCATCCTAAACTCCTTTCTGCTCTCGCCGATCTTAATCTCAGCCACTCCACACTGGCGTGGTTTAAAGACTATATACCCAACTGCCAACAAGCAGTAAAATGGCAAAACTCCTCATCTCCACTCCTACCTGTCACCCTAGGGGTCCCCCAAGGATCCATTCTTGGACTTCTTTTCCAACATATTCAAAAACCAACTCCACAAAGCCACCCGGCATGCAACTCTAATCCAGTACGCCAATAACCCCACTCTAATCTGCTCCGCCCCATCACTTCCTCAACTCCTGGAACTGACGAAAGAATTCTTTACCGCTTTTGAAACCTGGTTAGCTAGCTCTCAACTAATACTTAACCCCAATAAAGCATTGCTAATGATATTCTATCCCACCAGATCCTTAGACCCCATACCACCATTCACAATATTCTCAGCCAATAACGCCTCTGTCACACCTGCCCAACACACCAAACTTCTAGGGGTTATCATAGATCACAACATGAAATTTGATATGCACATTGCACAGACAATAAAGAAAGTCCGTAAAAAACTTAGAACCCTATATAGATGCAAAAAGTATATCACCAATGACAGTAAAGCCACCATTGCAAGAAAAACTATCCACACTTCTCTATGCCTCTCTCATACTCACCAACCTAAACAAAGCAGATTTTAACAAACTAAACACCTGCTACAATAAAATAGCTAAGTTTGCTATTGACTCACCCTTCAGGACACATCACTGCATAGCAATCAAGCAACTATCCTGGCTAGAATTACCCAACCTGCTTACATATAACCAGCTTACAATAGCCCACCAAATTCTATATTATCTTGATAGAGTTCCTGTTCTTTAAGGTCTACTTAATATCTACTCTAAAAAAATGCCTATTAAGATCCACCAATAAAGCACTGGCTGACATAGGCAAAAGCAACAATAGCTCTGGGGACTCCATGTTTTTCCATTTCTGTTGCAAAAGCATGGAATACCATCCCCATAGATATTAGGACTACTGAAAACAAAAATAATTTCAAAAAACTCCTCCGGTCCCATTTGCATAGTTCTTGGTTATGTAATTGTTCTGACCCTGGATAGCTTCAGTTAATTAGATCATAGCATACCTTCTATGAAACCTTGCAACAACTCCTTTCCATGCTTTTAATCAATATGTGTTTACTGTACTAGCCACGGATGAATGTAACCAAATGACTGAACAAAATGTCCTTTCAACTGTATTGTTTATTGTAACACACAGTGCTCCTTATAGTATTTTTACTTTTTGCTCCTTTCTTGGCCTTGAACCTGACCTTATTAACTTTTGACTCTGTGCTGTACTTTATTAACATGTGTATTGTATTTACTGCATTTGCTGTACTAATCTTTGTGGAGCTTTTCTCCCTGTGCCTGTGCTGAAAATGGGATCCATGCCCAGTCGGACTCTCCCAGTAAACAAATGTAAAACAAATGTAAAATAAATAAATTAAAAAAAAAGAAAGAAAGAAATTGGCTTACTCAGTTTGCTGGGTTATTTTCCAAACAGACCAGCATTTGATCTACTCCCCACTTGTAAAAGGCTATCACACCTTACTACAGTTCTTGCTTTCTTCAGAAGTACATACAATACAACTGGATTTCTTTCCTTATTCATGATTTTTATTGCGGGCATAATTGAATCAAAATCTTGTTAAAAAAAAAAAAAGAAGCTCTAAGATAGCACCTCAAAGAATTTAGATGACTTCTGGCTACTTAATGGCGCCAGGCCCTCAGTTTAATTTATTAATTTCCTCCACATTTATTAGAGCAGAATCTTGGCTGGTTATGTTATGTTAAAATTATGTTAAAACGATTGTGTGCCAAGCATCCGTGACCACAAAAGACCCAACAAAATAAGAGATTTCCAGATTAATTAGAAAATTACAATAGATTTTATTCAGTCAAACAACACACATTAATTGGGTGCTTTGTAGTCGTGGATGTTCAGCACACAATCGTGTTTTGGTTACAAGTTTTTCTTATTGTGTATTTGGTAACTGGTTTCTTTTGTATTACTTATGTTAAAAGCAAACACTAAAAAGTAAGACAAAGTATGGAAAAAAAAAGAAGAAAACATAATCTATCTGGATTGCATGGGGCCAGGATGTAGGGAAAACAGAAGTTGGGCATTGGGAAAGTGATGAATGGGTGGGGACAAGTGTGCAATAGGTAATGTAGAATCCTTTGTCTAATGCCATATTTCACCCAAGGCTAGCCCTGTTGATTGCAGTCAGACACCTGAGTTGTACATAATCCATAAAGTGGCTGCAATGAGATGGTATTGAACTAGTCTGTAGATGAAAGTGACTGATACCATCTGTTATTTGATCACAGATGATGATCATTGACCTTTTGTAATGCAGACCTATACCATTTCAGTCAGACCCACCAATTCATTTGTTTCCTGACCCCCCTTGCTTTAAAGTTAACAGCTGCCACTAGTTAATGATATGATGTTTAAATATTTTTTTTTCTCTTTTGTATTCTAAAATTGCAGTAAGAAATGTTACATCGTCTGTGAAACAGAAAGCTGCAAATAATGTAATACTGCATTTCAAATGTGGAGAGGGGTCATATTGACTCATGATATAATATTATAATTTTTTCATAATTTTAAAACACTATGGAAAATGTGAGATGTTGGTGAGTCAATTGAAATAGTGTAGCAGGCAGCTGCACTGATTTAGTATAAGAATGAGGGACAGTAAGACATTGACACTCATGTAATATTCCAAAATAGAAACTGAAAAGTGGCTAGATTTTGGTTGTGGTCAGACAACAAAAATAATCTAATCTGTTATCAGAAGTCTGTCAAAGGATAGCACAACAAAAAGCAAAATCTTTAAGAAATGTCAGTATAGGCACTAAATAAAGATGAACTGACAAAAAACTCTGAAGTAAAAATTATTACAGTGCAGAAGTCTGCAGAGAGATTTACATAAAGTGTTAACAAAGAATCAGAGATGACAAAGAAGAAGAAAAATGCTTACTTGCGGACTCTAAGAACAAAATATATACTAAAATGATATAGGTGGGAAATTCACAGACCAGGACCCATTTCTGTTAGTATCAAGTAGAAAACTAAAGTAAAGGCAAACTCTAAACAACAGAAGTCTGCAAGTATAAAAAATAATAAAACAAATAAGTTGTATACCAAGATAGCCTTTGCAGAGGGAGGACACTATAGAAGAGGAAAGAAAGGGAAAACAAATATCAAGAAAAGAACAGTACTCAAGAGACTTATACTATCTGTACAAGTCTCTTGAGTACAGGGAGAGTATAACAGAAGGTGATATTTGTAAAGAACTTTCCATTGTAGGACAGTACACAAAACTGATGTTTCTGGTAGGGGAATCTAGACCTTCCATCAAAAGACAAGCTAATGAAGAAAGTAACCCTGAATTATTGATCTAATAAATAGGCCACAAAAACTTAAAAAAGTGGGAAATAGTACTTTGAGACAATATAACCAAGGTTGTATAGGAGGATAGGAAACGGGATGCTCCCATTACTTTTGAACCCTATTTTGAGGTGACACATTACCTGTTTATAGATTAAGCAAACAGAAGGAAAACTTTATACATTAATTATTGGTGTCGGAATCTTATAACAAATGAAACTAGCGCATAACCGTGTCAATAAGTCATCTGGGGTTGGATAAAACTAGCAAGAATACCAGCTGATTAATAAAAGAAATAGAAAATGTGTGCACTATTTGTCTGGAATGTCATTAAACTACAATGCACCCTGGTTTTAAGAGTCAATTAATTTCAATACCAATTACAGAGGTGTGATTTGCATGTATTATCATGGATACATTGGAGTAGTAATGAAATTAAGTAATGGGTATCTGTGCATACTATGATAACAGACTTTGTTACAAAATTTCCAGAAGCAGTGCTATTACACAACGCTAATTCTAAGTTTATAGCCAGAACAGTAATAGATATTCACCAGAGAGGGTACCCTTAAAGAGATATTGTCCAAAGCACAAACTTTGAGTCAAGAGGATTGCATCAGTTATACTGATGTTTTAAAGTCAGACCGCTGAAGAGTCTAGTGTACCATCTTCTGACTAATGGATTAGTGCAGAAGGTCAATAAAGTCCATGGTAGGATAAGTTACTGATAACAGATGGTACAGACTGGGACATTCTGTCACCCTACTTGCTGTTTGCAATCCAAGACATGCCACAGGCTTCAGCTGGATTTTTTGTATTTGAACTTTTGTATGACAGACTTTCCAAAAGACTGCATGATATTGCTAAGAAAATTTGTGATGAGAAGAAGACACCATTGAACATTTTAATAAAACACTGCATTAGCTTACAAGCTAGACTAAAGCTGGTGATGCCCATAGGAAATAAGCATATACAGAAAACCTAGGATATACAACAAATGATTTATAATAAAAATACCTGATTTAGAGGATTTAATCCAGAAACTCAGGAATTGGTGGTAATATTCTTCATGGAAAACAATATTTTGCTAAGTGGCAAGGGTTATTTGAGGTCTGAATAAATGAAGTACAATATAAAATTAGACAGTCAGGAAGGTGATGTTAGAGCAAATCTATCTCATAAATGTTACTGAAGCCATGCAATAAAGTAAAAAGTTATGTAGTGAGCTTGCAAGATGAAGTCCATATTGGAGAAAAGACTGTCTTCCTGAAGTACCGTTAGAGGATGTCCAGACTATAAAAGCAAGAAGTAAGAGACTTTCTCTCAAGATATAAGATATTCTTTTCAAATATGCCTAGGATGCCTAAACTAATAGAACATAACATAGTAGCAATACCTTGAATGGAGACTAAAATTAGACCATTCAGGGTACCAGTGTTACAAAATCAATTAGTAATAGAAGTAGTTCAAAAGATGCTCAATCTAGGACTAATGTATGAGTCACACAATGAATGGAGCAGCCCAATGGTGCTGCTTCTTAAACCTGATAGAAGTATCAGATTTTGTAATGACTTTAGGAAATTTTAAGTACTTCAACGTTTGATACCTACCCCATTCCCAGGATTAACAAGTTGCTAGAGAATCTAAGGAAGGCTAGATACTTGACAGCACTAGACTTGACAAAGGCATACTGGCAGATACCACCTACCCCTTCATCCAAAGGCAAAACGGCCTTTAATAACACCTGATGGTCTGCTTTTAGTACACAGTGTTGCCATTTGGCCTAGATTGAGCTCCAGATACCTTTCAGATGCTCATGGATAGAATACTGAAGCCTCCCTCTGATATGTTGCTATATACCTGGACCTCTCTTTCATATATTCATATGATGAGGAGTCTCATTCACCAAATGTGCAGGCTGTGTTTGGATCCATAAGACAGGTAGGCCTGACTGTGAATGCTAAGGTTGAATTTGTGCATTTAGGATAACTTATAGGAAGAGGGGAAGTAAGATCACAGCTAGAAAAGGTAAAGCTCATATAGAATTGGCCTGTACCCCAGTAAAAGAATGGTGAAGGATTTCCTTGGAATATCTAGATATTACAGAAAGTTTGTACCTAATTCTGTCTATTGCCTGTCCATCTACAGATATCACAAAGGAGAAATGTCCTATCAAGATGCATTGGTCTCCTGAGGCAGATGGAGCACTTAAGTAACTGAAAAGGATCTTGTGCTCTGAACCCGTGTTAGTAACTCCAGATTTTACTAAAGAATTTGATGTGTATACCAATATGCCAGAGGCTGAGCTAGAAGCAGGACCAGAACCGTAACTAGTGTGGGGTGATGGGGTGGCAACATCACATACAGCAAACCCACCACTATTAAGTGTCAAGTTGCAAGATATTTCAAAAGACTTTTGGTAGTGTTTAGGCACCATACATTATGTGGTTTGCAGCATATAGGGCTGCATGGTATGTTGCCATGGCTGTGGTTCCTATTTGTGCAGTACATGGTCCTCATTCCACACAGGCTTCTAGATTGATGTCTGGCATTAAGAAATACATCAGAGAACAGACATAGCTACCTACAATATACATGCGTGCACAATATAAGATCGACATCTGGTAAAGACATTTGGAGTTTGTGATGTTCAGACATTTTGTATTTAGACATTGACCACACATCAACTACAGTATATGAAAAATAGCATCAAATCATTATTATGGACCAAACTACTGCAGACATGAGACCAAATTTATGTGAATATCTGCTTAATGAATAGTGAAAGATATATAAAAATGTATGTCCCACAAAATAACACCCATCTTAATAAAAATAACATGTATCCAGAGTAGTAAATGGCAGAGAAAAAGAGATTTAGTGTGTTGAAGGTCAGACTGATCTTCCATTAAATCAATTCAGCCTGCAAGCAATCTGAGGTGTGTTAAAACTTAAATTTGCTTGCAATATCCTTTGTAAGTGCTTGTGCTGTGAATCGGGACACAGACGAATGATACTAGGCTGCAGGCTGAGGGTGCAAGCTGGTGCCAGCTATATTCCATGGTGCCGATGTTAACATGGAGATGAATTCAGGTTCCATTAGAAATCGCAAACATTCAAAAGTTCAAGCCGCATATAGTCGACACCTTATGAGCGAACTTTTGAAAACTTGCAAGTTTCAAAGGAGATTGCCGTAGGGAATATTTCACTTTACTTCAATGTAGTGTGATCTCGAAGTTGGTATATTTAAGTAGCTGGTGGTGTGGGGATGCAAGGGGGGTTTGCCCCCCTGTCTGGAGCATTCAGGTAAGTTTTTTTGTTTTTTTTTTTAGTTTTTTATTATTTGTTCGAAGTCCTAAAACTTCGCTCATATGGTGTCGATCATATGAGAGTCGAAGTTTTAAACTTTCGAGCATGTATTATAGACCCGATGAATTCATGTGGTCACACTGATGTCTGTGGAGCTGTCATGCTTCCTTCTTGCAGAGTATTAACACTTGCTCTAGACACCTACTGAAACATTTCATGTGTTTCTTTCATGCCATTATTCAACCATCCTTTTAATATAACTAGTAAATAATGGAGCTTGTATGAGTTCAGCCAGCCTGCTTTGGTTACATGAAATCATTTTCCATGGTCATTATACTATAAAATTTTTGCAGGTTTTCATGATTTTTTAATAGCTCTGTTTTATGCTACAATGGAAAAAAGCCTGTCACTGACTATTGGAAGCCTGTTCTTCTCAACTTACTAGTGCGGTAAATGATGCTGGCACATACTGTACTTCATGAAAAGGCCTGTAAGTTTATGAACTGAATCTTGTGATAGCATTATGATTTGTCATGCTCAGCATGAAGTGGACTGATAAGAAATTATACTATGTGTTCAAAAAGGCAATGAGTCGACCGGGTCGTTATCATGAAATAAGCAATTTGTATAGTGCACAACTAAATAATTTTCCTTCATGACATAAGCAAGTTTTACCTTGCAACAATCCTGATATTGTTGATATACAACCTAATAATCAGATTGCCTGTGGTCCTGTGACACAAATCTAAAGCTTGTTAGAGGCACTGTGTGTAGGACAGTATCAGTACCTGAGATGAGTCAGATACTTCTATAACGTAATAGAATATTACTTAACACTATTAAAAAAATGACCACCATTTTGTACCAAAACACACAATTGTGGATGTGCTACACCTTGGTGATGCACACTTTTCTGGACAGAATCTCTACCTATCCTTTTCTCTGAGTATGCTACATCTGGGAGTCACCTTTTCCCCATTATTTTGCTTCTGGCACCTTAATTATATTAGTGATGGGGAGCAGAGCATCTCTTTATATAGATAGTGTGTAGCTTCTTTGCATACAATACACATTTTTCTTTGTTTTCAATAAAGTATCCTTTCAAAGTGTCACATTCGGTAAAAGAGTACTTACTGAACTGTGTTTTACTCTGCGACCCATTAATCTAATTGAGTATATCTCTGAATAACTAATCCTATACAACTGCAAACCCCACCCCACCCCCAAAAAAAACAAAGATATCATTAATATCATTCTTTTTCTTGTCATCAGTTATGCATATACTATTTGCAAAACAATGACCAATCAATATTTCCCAGCATATACTGTCAGAAAAAATGAAATTATGAAAGCTGTCCCAAACTATTCTGGATTAACAATGGTTGAACTGATTTAATGTGACAATATAGCATGTAAAAGAAAAACAAAAAAAGAAAACACTTATATAATGCTATTACACAACAAATGCAACATAATCTAGATATGGCTAACACACGGGTTACACTGTATGTCATAATGAATAAGATAGGCAGCATAAACTGTAACTCTGAGTATCCAGGGTAAGAATGTTAAGCAAAACAACTAAAAGGCTATTAGTTTAAACTAAAGTATATATTGACAAGTTGTTATGTATGCCTTAATAAACAATATCTCCCCATCTTCCTTCCTATATTTTGCAAGGAATTACCAAAATAATTCTGAAGCTTTGCCAGTTTAACATATTAGTAGGATATCAAGTTCATCTGCAAGCGGGCACTGAGGGTATAATGTGGTCACATGACTGAAATGATTATACACGTTACTGTTCTTTTTCCCTCACTAAGAAATATTGCATGGTATTGATATCATATTGTATGTATTTAAATTGTTAAATTTCAAATTAAAATTTAATTCTAATGCAGTGGTATCTGCATCCAAGCAAGTCATTGTTACACTGTATTTGGCATTAATCAGATTTTTCACTGAGTACAATGCCCCCTTTGGTATGTACTTAATGAGGCATATCCAACAATTGGAACGTCCACAGAGGTTCCTCATTAAAAAGTACAGGGCATATGTAAAATGTCCTGTGCAGACCACCTCAAGGCCATATCCCTGTATTCTGTCTCCTACAGGCTGTTGAGGGGAGATCTATGCCTGGTATACAAGGTATTGTTAGACCACACCCTGATGGCCCTCCTGCATATCTGCAAAACAAACAGCACCAGAATTACTCATTCTAAAGACTTAAACCTTGCTTGTAATATAAATAGGAACTGCTGGCGAGACAAGTATGTATCCCAGACACTAACCCTTCTAAGGATCAGACTCCCCATCCATGTGAAGCAGAATTTGTCCCTAACCCAATTCAAGTGTAACTTTGACAGTTGGCGAGGGAACAGGAAATTCATCCCTGGTTTGACAACTACATTAAGTTTCTAATGGACATAGGCAGCATGTAAATGGTTCATCTCCCAGGCACCTGCTTCTAAATGCTTCATCTCCCATGCCCCTGCTTACACTTATCAAGGGTACCAGAAATTGTCAGAGACTGGGATGCAAGGCTACGCTTAAAAAAGGACATTATGGTCATTAGCCTAGTAAACACCTTAGACCCTATTAAAATTTAAAGTTAAGAGTCAGAAATGATATATATGAAATGGTCAGTGAGATAGCTCTAAATGGTGACACATTATTTTTCCAGAGATTTATTGCCAGGATCAGAAGTACAATATGAGTTCTGCTTGACTTAAGTAACTAAGTAACCCTTAGTCATAATGCAATGTAGTCCTATGGGACCCAGAGCATCTGTAATCAGTGCAGGAAACCCAAGAAAAAGATTCATAGAACCCTGAACCTCAAATGTAAATAATAATAGTATAAGACCATCAGCACATGTGAGACATAACCCAATATTATTATATTATGACATTAACATATGTTGAAACAGCCATTATCACTGATATGTGCTCGGTAATGCCATGAAACTATGATGTTAGAACAGCCAGCTTCACTGATATGTGCTCAGTAATGCCATAATAATACGATGTTAGAACAGCTGCCCTCACTGTTATGTGCCTAGTAATGCCATAATATTATGATGATAGAACGGTCACCATCACTGAATATGTGCCTGGTAATGCCATAATACTATGATACAGCCGCGGTGGTGCAGCGATAGCGTTGTCGCCTCACAGCAAGAGGTTCTCCCATTCGATTCTCAGCTGGAGAGCCTTCTGTGTGGAGTCTGCATGTCCTCTCCGTGGTTGAGTGGCATTCGAAAGACATGCATTAATGGGCATGCCTTCGTGTGAATGGGCGTGCCTTCGTTGAAGGTTGGGCATCAAGCTGGCACCTCTGCACCATAAAAATCTACCGCCAGTCATTAGCGGACCGGAGTTCCGCTGTGGCGACCCCTAACCAGGAAAAGCCGAAAGAAGAACAACAACAATGCCATAATACTATGATCTTAGAACAGGCAGCGTCACTGATATGTGCCCGGTAATGCCATAATACTATGATGTTAGAATAACCAGCATCACTGAATATGTGTCTGGTAATGCCATAATACTATGATCTTAGAACAGCCACCATCACTTATATGTGGCTGGTAATGCCATAATACTATGATGTTAAAACAGCCAGCATCACTGATATGTGCCCAGTAATGCCACAATAATATCATGTTAGAACAGCGGCCACCACTGATATGTGCCCAGTAATGTCATAATACCATAATGTTAGAACAGCCAGCATCATTGATATGTGCCCAATAATGCCATAATACGATGATGTTAGCACAGCCAGCATCACTGATATATGCCTGGTAATGTCATAATACTACGATGGTACAGCAGCCACCTTCACTGATATGTGCGCGGTAATACCATAATAGTATGATGGTAGAACAGCCAGAATCACAGATATGTGCCCGGTAATGTCATAATACAATGATGTTAGAACAGCCAGCATCACTGATATGTGCCCTGTAATGCCATAATACTATGATCTTAGAGCAGCGACCACCACTGATATGTTCTCGGTAATGGTAACACTATGAAGTTAAAACAGCCAGCATCACTGATATGTGCCCGGTAATGCCATAATACTATGATGGCGGAACACCCAGCATCACTGATATGTGCCCAGTAATGCCATAATACTACGATGATGGAACACCCAGCATCACTGATATGTGCCCAGTAATGCCATAATACTAGGATGTTAGAACAGCCAGTGACACTGATATGAGCCCAGTAATGTCATAATACTATGATGTTAAAATAGCCAGCATCACTGATTTGTGCCTGGAAATTCCATAATACTATGATGTTAGAACAGCCATCATCACAGATATGTGCCCGGTAATGTCATAATACTATGATGTTAGAACAGCCAGCATAACTGATATATGCCTGATAATGTCATAATACTATGATGTTAAAGCAGCCACCATCCCTGATATGTGCCCAGTAATGCCATAATACTATGATGACAGAACAGCCAGCGTCACTGATATGTTCCAGTAATGTCATAATACTGTAATGTTAGAACAGCCACCATCACTGATATGTGCCGGGTAATGCCATAATACTATGATATTAGAACAGCCACCATCACTGATATGTGCCTGATAATGTCAATATATTATAATGTTAGTACAAACACCATAACTGATATGTGCCCAGTAATGCCTTAATAGTTTGATATTAGAGGAGCCACAATCACTGATACGTGCCCAGTAATACCATAATAGTTTGATGTTAGAACAGCCACCATCACTGATATGTGCCCGGTAATGCCATAATACTATGATGTTAGAAGAGCCAGCAAAACTGATATGTGCCAGTAATACCATAATACAATCATGTTAGAACAGCCATCATCACTGAATATTTCTCTGGTAATGGCATAATACTATGATGTTAGAACAGCCACCATCACTGATATGTGGGCGGTAATGCCATAAAACTATCATGTTAGAATTGCCACCAACGCTGATATGTGCCCTGTAGTGCCATAATAGCTTGATGTTAGAACAGCCAGCATAACTGATATGTGCCCGGTAAAACCATAATACTATGATGTTAGAACAGTCACCATCACTGATATGTGCCCAGTAATGCCTTAATAGTTTGATATTAGAGGAGCCACAATCACTGATATGTGCCCAGTAATACCATAATAGTTTGATGTTAGAACAGCCACCATCACTGATATGTGCCCGGTAATGCCATAATACTATGATGTTAGAAGAGCCAGCAAAACTGATATGTGCCAGTAATACCATAATACAATCATGTTAGAACAGCCATCATCACTGAATATTTCTCTGGTAATGGCATAATAATGTGATCTTAGAACAGCCAGTGTCACTGATATGTGCTCAGTATTGTCATAATACTATGATGTTAAACCAGCCACCATCACTGATATGTGGGCGATAATGTCATAAAACTATCATGTTAGAACTACAACCATGACTGATATGTGCCCATGATTGATATTATGCCATAACAGCTTGATGTAAGAACAGCTAGCATAACTGATATGTGCTTGGGGATGCCATAATATTATGATGTTAGAACAGCCAGCGTCACTGATATGTGCCCAGTAATACCATAATACTATGATGTTAGAACAGCCATCATTACTGAGTATGTGCCTAGAAATGCCATAACACTATGATTTTAGAAAAGCCACCAACACTGATATGTGCCCTGTAATGCCATAACACTATGATGTTAGAACAGTCAACATCACTGAATATGTGCCGGGTAATGCCATAATACTATGATGTTAGAACAGCCAGCATCAATGATATCTGCCCAGTAATGCCATAATAGTTTGATGTTAGAACAACCAGCATCACTGATATGTGCCCGGTACTGCCATAATGCTATGATGTTAAAACAGGTAGCATCACTGACATGTGTCCAGTAATCCCAAAATACGATGATGTTAGCACAGTAAGCATCACTGAATATGTGCTGGGTAATGCCATAATACTATGATGTTAGAACAGCCAGCATCAATGATATCTGCCCAGTAATGCCATAATAGTTTAATGTTAGAACAGCTAGCATAACTGATATGTGCTTGGTAATGCCATAATACTATGCTGTTAGAACAGACACCATCACTGATATGTGCCCTGTAATGCCGTAATAGTATGATGTTAGAAAAGCCACCATCACTGATATGTGCCTGGTTATGTCATAATACTATGATTTTAGAACAGCCAGGATCACTGAATATGTGCCTGGTAATGCCATAATACTGTCATGTTAGAAGAGACAGCATAACTGATATGTGCCCGGTAATGCCATAAAACCGTGATGTCAGAACAGCCAGCATCACTGAATATGTTTCTGGCAATGCTATAAAACTATGATCTTAGAACAGCCACCATCAGTAATATGTGCCTGATAATGCCATAGTACTATGATGTTAGATCAGCCAGCATCACTGTTATGGGCTCGGTAATGCCATAGTACTATGATGGTAGAACAGCCAGCATAACTGATATGTGCCTTGTATTGCCATAATAGTTTGATGTTAGAACAGCCAGTGTCTTTAATATGTGCCTGGTAATGTCATAATGCTCTGATGTTAGAACAGCAACCATCACTGATATGTGCTTGGTAATGCCATAATAGTTTGATGTTAGAACAACCAACATCACTGACATGTGCCCAGTAATAACATAATACTAGAACAGCAGGCGTAACTGATATGTTCCCAATAATGTCATAATACTAGGATGTTAGAACAGCCAGCGACACTGATATGTACCCGATAATGCCATGATACTATGAAGTTAGAACAGCCAACAACAGTGATATGTGCCCGGTAATGTCATAATACTATGATTTTAGAACAGCCAGCATCACTGAATGTGTGTCTAGTTATGCCATAATACTATGATGTTAGAACAGCAAGCATCACTGATATGCGCCCGGTAATGTCATAGTACTGTGATGTCAGAACAGTCAACATAACTGATATGTGCCTGGTAATGCCATATTACTATAATGCTGGAACAGCCACTGTCACTGATATGTGCCAGATATTGCCATAATACTATGATGTTAGAACAGCCAGCATAACTGATATGTGCCCAGTAATGCCATAATAGTTTGATGTTAGAACAACCACCATTACTGATATGTGCTCGGTAATGCCATAATACTAAGATGTTAGAACAGCCAGCATAACTGATATGTGCCTGGTAATGCCATAATACAGTGATGTTGGAAAGCCAGCAGCACTGATATGTGCCCGATAATGGCATAATGCTCTGATGTTAGAACATAACCATCACTGATATTTTATTTTATTTTAACATTTGTTGACCGGGCTAGTCTAACTGGATATATGTCCATTTTAAGTAGAGGCCCAAGGAGAAAAGCTCCGAGACATTACAAAGAAAAAAATATATACAAAATAGTCCACAAGAACAGTAGAAATATAAAAAATAATTATATAGTCCATCAAAAAAGCGGATATAAAAATAATTATGTCAGTATAAAATTGATTGGCAGCAATAATTATGGCAGAAAAACAATATATATATATTTTCCTACCATTTAGGAAAGTGTACAAGGAAAATTGTTCTTGATTCAGTTTATATAGATAAAATATATATATATATATATATATATATATATATATATATATATATATATACATATATATACAATTAAATATATGAGTATATAAAGAAAAAAAAAACAAAAAGAGGACATAAAAATTCACATAGCACAGTGGGAGTTACAAGAGAAAAAATGTTTAATCATGTCATATATAGAAGGTAGAGAAGTCTCAGCAAAAAGAATTAAATTAGGGAGTCAGAAATATAAAGAAGGCGCAAAGTACCAGTCAGGCTTGGAGCAGGGGCAAAGCCATTGGGTTTTAATGATGTTTTTCAATTTTTTCTTAAAAAGGTTGGTGGAGGTAAGGGATGTTATTTCAGTTGGAAGTTTGTTCTAAGTATTGCCAACTGCATTTGAGAATATGTGCCTGGTAATGCCATAAAAGTTTGATGTTAGAAAAACCGACATCACTGATATGTGCCTGGTAATGCCATAATACTATGATGTTAGAAAAGCAGGCATTACTGATATGTCCCATTAATGTCATAATACTAGGATGTTAGAACAGCCAGCGACAGTGATATGTGCCTGATAATGCCATGATACTATGAGATTAGAACAGCCAGTGCTTCTGATATGTACCCGGTAATGTCATAATACTATGATGTTAGAACAGCCAGCATCACTGAATGTGTGTCTGGTAATGCCATAATACTATGATGTTAGAACAGCAAGCATCACTGATATGCACCCGGTAATGTCATAGTATTTTGATGCTAGAACAGCCAGCATAACTAATATGTGCCTGGTAATGCCATAATACTATAATGTTGGAGCAGCCACCATCACTGATATGTGTCAGGTAATGCCATAATACTATGACGTTAGAACAGCCAGCATAACTGATATGTGCCCAGTAATGCCATAATAGTTTGATGTTAGTACAGCCATCATCACTGATATGTGCCCAGTAATGTCATAATACAATGATGTTAGAAGAGCCAGCAAAACTGGTATGTGCCAGTAATACCATAATACAATCATGTTAGAACAGCCATCATCACTGAATATTTCTCTGGTAATGGCATAATAATATGATCTTAGAACAGCCAGCGTCACTGATATGTGCTCAGTACTGTCATAATACTATGATGTTAGAACAGCCACCATCACTGATATGTGGGCGGTAATGCCATAAAACCATCATGTTAGAACTGCCACCAACGCTGATATGTGCCCTGTAGTGCCATAATAGCTTGATGTTAGAACAGCCAGCATAACTGATATGTGCTTGGTAATGTCATAATATTATGATGTTAGAACAGCCAGCATCACTGATATGTGCCCGGTAATACCATAATACTATGATGTTACAACAGTCACCATCACTGATATGTGCCCGGTAATGCCATAAAACTATGATGTTAGAACAGCCATCATCACTGAGTATGTGTCTAGAAATGCCATAACATTATGATCTTAGAACAGCCACCAACACTCATACGTGCCCTGTAATGCTTAATACTATGATGTTAGAAAAGCCACCATCACTAAAAATGTGCCGGGTAATGCCATAATACTATGATGTTAGAACAGCCAGCATCACTGATATCTGCCCAGTAATGCCATAATAGTTTGATGTTAGAACAACCAGCATCACTGATATGTGCCCGGAACTGCCATAATGCTATGATATTAAAACAGCCGCCATCACAGATATGTGCCCAGTAGTGTCATAATACTATGACGTTAGAACAGCTAACATCACTGATATTTGTCCACTAATCCCAAAATACGATGATGTTAGCACATAAAGCATCACTGATATGTGCTTGATAATGCCATAATACTATGATATTAGAAAAAACACCATCACTGATATGTGCCCTGTAATGCCATGATAGTATGATGTTAGAATAGCAACCATCACTGATATGTGCCCAGTAATGCCATAAAACTATGATGCCAGAACAGCCAGCATCACTAAATATGTGTCGGGAAATGCTATAAAATTATGATCTTAGAACAGCCACCATCAGTTATATGTTCCTGATAATGCTATAATACTATGATGTTAGATCAGCCAGCATCACTGATATGGGCTCGGTAATGTCATAATACTATAATGTTGGAACAGCCACCATCACTGATATTTGCCAGGTAATGCCATAATACTGTGATGTTAGAACAGCCAGCAAAACTGATATGTGCCAGTAATACCATAATACAATGATGTTACAACAGCCATCATCACTGAATATTTCTCTGGTAATGGCATAATAATGTGATCTTAGAACAGCCAGTGTCACTGATATGTGTTCAGTACTGTCTTAATACTATGATGTTAGAACAACCACCATTACTAATATGTGGCTGATAATGCCATAAAAATATCATGTTAGAACTGCCACCATCACTGATATGTGCCCTGTAGTGCCATAATAGCTTGATGTTAGAACAGACAGCATCACTAATATGTGCCCGGTAATACCATAATACTATGATGTTAGAACAGTCACCATCACTGATATGTGCCCGGTAATGGCATAAAACTATGATGTTAGAACAGCCATTATCACTGAGTATGTGTCTAGAAATGCCATAACACTATGATCTTAGAACAGCCACCAACACTCATATGTGCCCTGTAATGCTTAATGCTATGATGTTAGAAAAGCTCCCATCACTGAAAATGTGCCGGGTAATGCCATTATACTATGATGTTAGAACAGCCAGCATCACTGATATCTGCCTAGTAATGCCATAATAGTTTGATGTTAGAACAACCAGCAACACTGATATGTGTGCGGTACTGCCATAATGCTATGATATTAAAACAGCCGCCATCACAGATATGTGCTCAGTAGTGTCATAACAGTATGATGTTAGAACAGCTAGCTTCACTGATATTTGTCCACTAATCCCAAAATACGATGATGTTAGCACAGAAAGCATCACTGATATGTGGCTGATAATGCCATAAAACTATCATGTTAGAACTGCCAACATCACTGATATATGCCCTGTAGTGCCATAAAAACATGATGTTAGAACAGCCAGCATAACTGATATGTGCCTGGTAATGCCATGATATTATGATGTTAGAACAGTCAGCATCACTGATATGTGCCCGGTAATACAATAATAATATGATGTAGAACAGCCACCATCACTGATATGTGCCCGGTAATGTCATAATACCATGATTTTAGAACAACCAGCATCACTGAATATGTGCCTGGTAATCTCATACTACTGTCATGTTAGAACAGACAGCATAACTGATATGCGCCTGGTAATGCCATAACACTATGATGTTAGAACAGCCACCATCACTGAATATGTGTTTAGTAATGCCATAACACTATGATCTTTAAACAGCTACCATCACTGATAGGTGCCCTAATGCCATAATACTATGATGTCAGAACAGCCACCATCACTGAATATGTGCCGGGTAATGCCATAATACTATGCTGTTAGAACAGCCAGCTGGCTGTTCTAACATCATAGTATTATGACAATACTGAGCACATATCAGTGACACTGGCTGTTCTAAGATCATATTATTATGCCATTACCAGAGAAATATTCAGTGATGATGGCTGTTCTAAGATCATAGTACTATGGCATTACTGGGCACATATCACTTTTGCTGGCTCTTCTAATATCATAGTATTATGCCATAATAGTTTGATGTTAGAACAGCTGCCATCACTGATATGTGTCCAGTAATGCCAAAATACGATGATATTAGGGCAACAACCATCACTGATATGTGCTTCGTAATACCATAATACTATGATGTTAGAACAGCCACCATCACTGATATGTGTCCTGTAATGCCATAATAATATGATATTAGAACAGCCACTATCACTGATATGTGCCCAGTTATGTCATAGTACTATGATGATAGAACAGCCAGCATCACTGAAATATGCCCGGTAATGGCATAATACTATGATGTTAGAATAGCCAGCAGAACTGCAATGTGCACCGTAATGCCATAATACTATGGTGTTAGAACTGCCATCATCACTGAATTTGCCTCTGGTAATGCCAAAATACTATGATCTTGGAACAGCCACCACCACTGATATGTGCCTGGTAATGCCATAATACTATGATGGTAGAACAGCCAATGTCATTGATATGTGCTTGGTAATGTCATAATACTATGTAGTTAGAGCAGCCACCATCACTGATATGTCCCTGATAATGCCATAATACTATGATGTTAGAACAGCCATCACTGAATATATGCCTAGTAATGCCATAATACTAAGATGTTAGAACAGCCAGCCTTACTGATATGTGCCCAGTAATGCCATAATACTATGATCTTAGAACAGCCAGCATAACTGATATCTGCCTGGTAATGCCATAATAGTATGATGTTAGAACAGCCACCATCACTAAATTTGTCCCTGGTGATGCCATAATAGTATGATTTTAGAACAGGCAGCGTCACTGATATTTGCCCGGTAATGCCATAATACTATGATGTTAGAATACCCGGCATCAGTGAATATGTGCTTGGTAATGCCATAATATTGTCATGTTAGGACAGCCAGTATAACTGATATGTGCCTGATAATACCATAAAACTATGATGTTAGAACTGCCAGCATCACTGAATATGTGTCTGGTAATGCTATAAAGCTATGATCTTAGAACAGCCACCATCAGATATATGTGCCTGATAATGCCATAATATTATGATGTTAGAACAGCCAGCATCACTGATATGTGCCCGGTAATGCCATAATAGTTTGATGTTAGAACAGCCAGCGTCACTAATATGTGCCGGGTAATGTCATAATACTATGATTTTAAAACAGCTAGCATCACTGATATGTGTCCGGTAATGTCATAATACTATGATGTTAGAACAGCCACCATCACTGATATGTGCCTGGTAATGCCATAATAGTTTGATGTTAGAACAGCCAGTGTCACTAATATGTGCCTGGTAATGTCATAAAATTATGATTTAAAAACAGCTAGGATCACTGATATGTGCCCGGTAAAGTCATAATACTATGATGTATGATGTTAGAATAGGCAGCATAACTGATATGTGCACGGTAATGCCATAATACTATGATGTTAGAACAGCTCGCAGCACTGATATGTGCCCGATAATGCCATGATACTATGAGGTTAGAGCAGCCAGCGACACTTATATGGGCCTGGAATGTTATAATACTATGATTTTAGAACAGCCAGCATCACTGAATATGTGTCTGGTAAAGCCATAATACTATGATGTAAGAACAGCAAATGTCACTGATATGCGCCCGGTAATGTCATAGTACTATGATCTTAGAACAGCCAGCATAACTGTTATGTGCCTGGTAATGCCATAATACTGAAATGTTGAAACAGACACCATCACTGATATGTGCCAGGTATTGCCATAATACTATGATGTTAGAACAGCAAGGATAACTGATATGTGCCCAGTAATGCCATAATAGTTTGATGTTAGAACAACCACCATCACTGATATGTGCCTGGTAATGCCATAATACTATGATGTTAGAACAGCCATCATCACTGAATATTTCTCTGGTAATGCCACAATAATATGATCTTAGAATAGCCAGTGTCACTGATATGTGCTCAGTATTGTCATAATAATATGATGTTAGAACAGCCACCATCACTGTTATGTACCTGGTAATGCCATAAAACTATGATGTTAAAACAATCACCATCACTGACATTTGCCCAGTAATACCATAATAGTTTGACATTAGAACAGCCAGCATAACTGATATTTGCCTGGTAATGCCATAATATTATGATGTTATAACAGCCAGCATCACTGACATGTGCCCGGTAATGTAATAATACTATGATGTTAGAACAGCTACCATCACGGATATGTGCCTGGTAATGCCATAAAACTATGATGTTAGAACAGCCATCATCACTGAGTACATGTCTAGTAATGCCATAATACTATGATCTTAGAACAGCCACTATCACTGTTATGTGCCCAGTAGTGTCATAATACTATGATGTTAGAACAGCCAGTGTCACTGATGTGTGCCCACTAATGCAATAATAGCTTGATGTTAGAACAGCCAGCATAACTGATATGTGCTTGGTAATGCCATAATACTACAATGTTGGATCAGCTAGCATCACTTGTATGTGCCCCGTAATGGCATAATATTTTGATGGTAGAACAGACACCATCACTGATATGTGCCTGATAATGTCATAATACTATGAAGTTAGAACAGCCAGCATCACTGATATGTGCCTGGTAATGCCATAATACTATGATGTTAGAACAGCAGGCAGCTAACTGTAACCTTCTCCTTGTCCAGCCTAGTTAGTGGAACATCAGTGTGCCTGACTATAGAGTCGCCTATTACTAGTGTGTTGGGTATGTTATTTTGCCTTTAGGGCTGTGATTGCGTGGCACACTGATTATGTGAAGTATGTGTTTCATGGTTTGTGATGGGGTGTGTAGGTTGCTTGGATGTCTGCTTTGGAGGTCTCTGTTGCTTTTGCAGATTTTTATTTAGAGCCTCCGAGTATGTTTTCATGTATTTATGTGTGTTATTTGCTGGTGTTGGTTTAACAGGTCTATGCGAGACTAATGGTGTGTTGCAAGTATTTCCCTTCTCCTCTTGACTGTCAGTTTCAGTCTTGGGTTGAGAGAGCTTTGCCTCCAATTTGGCTGTATAATTGCATCTCTCGCATATATTAATGTTTGGTGGTAGGAGGAGAGGGTTGTCTGTGAACATGAGGCGGTTGTAACATTGACTCAGAATGACCAGATTCGCCAGTTGGACAGGTGAGCATACCTGAAACTGCCCCTTGGACATGCCTGAATAGGTAAAGTGAGCTGTTTTACTGATTGGCTGATAGGGACGAATAGTGAGCCTTGTCCTTCTGGACAGTATAGGGGGGTCTAGTGCTAGGGTTAATTAGGGCTTGCTATGAGTTTTGAGCAAGTGCTCAAAGAACAGCCTTCATCACTAAATTTGTCTCTGGTAATGCCATAATAATATGATCTTAATACAGTCACTGTCACTGATATGTGCTAAGTATTGTCATAATACTATGATGTTAGAACAGCCACCATCATTGAGATGTACCCGGAATTGCCATAAAACTATCGTGTTTGAACAGCCACGATCACTGATATGTGCCCGGTATTGCCATAATAGTTTGATGTTAGAAAAGCCAGCATAACTGATATGTGCCCGGTCATGCCATAAAGATGTTAGAACAACAGCATAACTGAATATGTGTCTGGTTATGCTATAATACTATGATGTTAAAACAGCCAGTATCACTGATATGTGCCTGGTAATGCCATAATAGTATAATGTTAGAATATCCACCATCACTAATATGTGGCCACTAATGCTATTATAGTTTGATGTTAGAGCAATCAGCATCACTGATATGTGCCTGGTAATGCCATAATACTATGATGTTAGAACAGCCAGCATCACTGATATGTGCCCAGTAATGCCATAATACTATGATGTTAGAACAGCCAGCATCACTGATATGTGCCCGGTAATGCCATAATACTATGATGTTAGAACAGCCAGCATCACTGATATGTGCCCAGTAATGTCATAATACTCTGATGTTAGAACAGTCAGCATCAATGATATGTGCCCAGTAATGTCATAATACTGTGATATTAGAACAGCCAGCGTCACTGAATATGTGTCTGGTAATGCCATAATACTATGATGTTAGAATAACCAGCATCACTGAATATGTGCCGTAATGTCATAATACTGTAATGTTAGAACAGCCACCATCACTGATATGTGCCGGGTAATGTCATAATACAATGATGTTAGAACAGCCAGCATCACTGATATGTGCCCTGTAATGGCATAATACTATGATGTTAGAACAGGAACCATTACTGATATGTGCCCGGTAATGCCATAATACTATGATGTTAGAACAGCCAGCGTCACTGATATGTGCCCAGTAATGCCATAATACTATGATGTTAGAACAGCCACCATCACTGAACATGTGCCCGGTAATGCCATAATACTATGATGTTAGAACAACCAACATCACTGATATGTGCCCGGTAATGCCGTAATACTATGATGTAAGAGCAGCCAGCGACACTGATATGTGCCCAGTAATGCCATAATACTGTGATGTTACAACAGCCACAATCACTGATATGTGCACGGTAATGCCATAATAGTTTCAGGTTAGAACAACCAACATCACTGATATGTGCCCGGTAATGCCGTAATACTACAATGTTGGATCAGCTAGCATCATTGATATGTGCCTGGTAATGTCATAATACTATGAAGTTAGAACAGCCAGCATCACTGATATGTGCCTGGTAATGCCATAATACTATGATGTTAGAATGGCAGGCAGCTAACTGTAACCTTCTCCTTGTCCAGCCTAGATAGTGTGCCTGACTATAGACTCGCCTATTACTAGTGTGTTGGGTATGTTATTTTGCCTTAAGGGCTGTGATTGCGTGGCAAACTGATTATGGTGAAGTATGTGTTTCATGGTTTGTGATGGGGTGTGGAGGTTGCTTGGATGTCTGCTTTGGAGGTCTCTGTTGCTTTTGCAGATTTTTATTTAGAGCCTCCAAGTATGTTTTCATGTATTTATGTGTGTTATTTGCTGGTGTTGGTTTAATAGGTCTATGTGAGACTAATGGTGTGTTGCAAGTATTTCCCTTCTCATCTTGACTGTCAGTTCCATTCTTGGGTTGAGAGAGCTTTGCCTCCAGTTTGGCTGTATAATTGCATCTCTCGCATATATTAATGTTTGGTGGTAGGAAGAGAGGGTTGTCTGTGAACATGAGGCGGGTGTAACATTGACTCAGAATGACCAGATTCACCAGTTGGACAGGTGAGTACACCTGAAACTGCCTTTTGGACATGCCTGAATAGGTAAAGTGAGCTGTTTTACTGATTGGCTGATAGGGACGAATAGAGAGCCTTGTCCTTCTGGACAGTATAGGGGGGTCTAGTGCTAGGGTTTATTAGGGCTTGCTGTGAGTTTTGAGCAAGTGCTCAAAGAACAGCCTTCATCACTAAATTTGTCTCTGGTAATGCCATAATAATATGATCTTAATACAGTCACTGTCACTGATACGTGCTAAGTATTGTCATAATACTATGATGTTAGAACAGCCACCATCAGTGATATGTACTCGAAATTGCCATAAAACTATCATGTTTGAACAGCCATGATCACTGATATGTGCCCAGTAATGCCATAATAGTTTGATGTTAGAAAAGCCAGCATAACTGATATGTGCCCGGTCATGCCATAAAGATGTTAGAACAGCAGCATAACTGAATATGTGTCTGGTAATGCTATAATACTATGATCTTAGAACAGCCACCATCAGTTATATGTGCCAGGAAATGCCATAATACTATGATGTTAAAACAGCCAGCATCACTGATATGTGCCTGGTAATGCCATAATAGTATAATGTTAGAATATCCACCATCACTGATATGTGGCCGCTAATGCTATTATAGTTTGATGTTAGAACAACCAGCATCACTGATATGTGCCTGGTAATGCCATAATACTATGATGGTAGAGCAGCCACCATTACTGATATGTGCCCGGTAATGTCCTAATACTATAATGTTAGAAAAGCCAGTGACACTAATATGTGCCTGGTAATGTCATAATACTATGATGTTAGAATAGCCAGCAATACTGGTATGTGCCCGGTAATGTCATAATACTATAATGCTGGAACAGCCAGCGTCACTAATATATCCCCTGTAATGTCATACTTCTGTGATGATAGAACAACAACCATCACGGATATATGGTGGGTAATGTCATAATACTATGATGTTAGAACAGCCACCATCACTGATATGTGCCCAGTAATGCCACAATACTATGATGTTATAAAAGCCAGCATAACTGATATGTGCCTAGTAATGCCATAATAGTTTGATGTCAGACCAACCAGCATCACTGATATGTGCCCGGTAATGCCATAATACTATGATGTTGGATCAGCTAGCATCAGTAATAAGTGCCCGGTAATGGCATAATACTATGATGGTAGAAAAGTCACTATCGCTGATATGTGCCCGGTAATGCCATAATACTATGATATTACAACAGCCAGCGACACTGATATATGCTCAGTAATGTCATAATACTATGATGTTAGAACATCCAGCATCACTGATATGTGACTGGTAATGCCATAATACTGCAATGCTGGAACAGCCACAATCACTGATATGTGCCCGGTAATGTCATAGTACTATGATGTTAGAACAGCCAGCATAACTGATATGTGCCTGGTAATGTCATAATACTATGATGTTAGAACAGCCACCATCACTGATAGTTACCTGGTAATGCCATAATACTATGATGATTATGTGCCCGGTAATGTCATAATACTGTGATGTTAGAACAGCCACCATCACTGATATGTGCCCAGTAATGCCATAATACTATGATGTTAGAACAGCCAGCATAACTGATATGTGCCCAGTAATGGCATAATACTGTGATGTAAGAACCGCCATCATCACTGAATATGTCTCTGGTAATGCCATAATAATATGATCTTAGCACAGCCAGTGTTACTGATATGTGCTGTAATGTCATAATACTATGATGTTAGAACAGCCACCATGATTGATATGTGCCTGGTAATGCCATAATAGTATAATGTTAGAATATCCACCATCATTGATATGTGGCCGCTAATGCTATTATAGTTTGATGTTAGAACAACCAGCATCACTGATATGTGCCTGGTAATGCCATAATACTATGATGGTAGAGCAGCCACCATTACTGATATGTGCCCGGTAATGTCCTAATACTATGATGTTAGAAAAGCCAGTGACACTAATATGTGCCTGGTAATGTCATAATACTATGATGTTAGAATAGCCAGCAACACTGGTATGTGCCCGGTAATGTCATAATACTATAATGCTGGAACAGCCAGCATCACTGATATATCCCCTGTAATGTCATACTTCTGTGATGATAGAACAACAACCATCACGGATATATGGTGGGTAATGCCATAATACTATGATGATAGAAAAACCAGCGTCACTTATATGTGCCCGGTAATGTCATAATACTGTGATGTTAGAACAGCCACCATCACTGATATGTGCCCAGTAATGCCACAATACTATGATGTTATAAAAGCCAGCATAACTGATATGTGCCTAGTAATGCCATAATAGTTTGACATCAGACCAACCAGCATCACTGATATGTGCCCGGTAATGCCATAATACTATGATGTTGGATCAGCTAGCATCAGTAATAAGTGCCCGGTAATGGCATAATGCTATGATGGCAGAAAAGTCACTATCACTGATATGTGCCCGGTAATGCCATAATACTATGATATTACAACAGCCAGCGACACTGATATATGCTCAGTAATGTCATAATACTATGATGTTAGAACATCCAGCATCACTGATATGTGACTGGTAATGCCATAATACTGCAATGCTGGAACAGCCACAATCACTGATATGTGCCCGGTAATGTCATAGTACTATGATGTTAGAACAGCCAGCTTAACTGATATGTGCCTGGTAATGTCATAATACTATGATGTTAGAACAGCCACCATCACTGATAGTTGCCTGGTAATGCCGTAATACTATGATGATAGAAAAACCAGCGTCACTTATATGTGCCCGGTAATGTCATAATACTGTGATGTTAGAACAGCCACCATCACTGATATGTGCCCAGTAATGCCATAATACTATGATGTTGGAACAGTCAGCATAACTGATATGTGCCCAGTAATGGCATAATACTGTGATGATAGAACCGCCATCATCACTGAATATGTCTCTGGTAATGCCATAATAATATGATCTTAGCACAGCCAGTGTTACTGATATGTGCTGTAATGTCATAATACTATGATGTTAGCACAGCCACCATGATTGATATGTGCCCGGTAATGCCATAATAGTTTGATGTTAGAACAGCCAGCATAACTGGTATGTGCCTGGTAATGCCATAATATTATAATGATAGAACAGCCAGCATCACTGATATGTGCCTGGTAATGCCATAATACTATGATGTTAGAACAGCCACCATCACTGATATGTGCCAGGTAATGCCATAAAACTATGATGCTAGAACAACCATCATCACTGAATGAGTGTCTAGTAATGCCAAAATACTATAATCTTAGAATAGCCACCATCACTGATATGTGCCCTGTAATGCCATAATACTATGATGTTAGAACAGCCAACATCACTGAATATGTGCTGGGTAATACCATAATGCTATGATGTTAGAACAGCCAGCGTCATTGATATGTGCCCACTAATGCAATAATAGCTTGATGTTAGAACAACCAGCATCACTGATATGTGGCTGGTACTGCCATAATACTATGACGTTAGAACAGCCAGCTTAACTGATATGTGCTCGGTAATGCCATAATACTACAATGTTGGATCAGCTAGCATCACTTATATGTGCCCAGTAATGGCATAATATTTTGATGGTAGAACAGACACCATCACTGATATGTGCCTGGTAATGTCATAATATTATGAAGTTAGAACAGCCAGCATCACTGATATGTGCCTGGTAATGCCATAATACTATGATGTTAGAATGGCAGGCAGCTAACTGTAACCTTTTCCTTGTCCAGCCTAGATAGTGTGCCTGACTATAGACTCACCTATTACTAGTGTGTTGGGTATGTTATTTTGCCTTAAGGGCTGTGATTGCTTGGCACACTGATTATGGTGAAGTATGTGTTTCATGGTTTGTGATGGGGTGTGGAGGTTGCTTGGATGTCTGCTTTGGAGGTCTCTGTTGCTTTTGCAGATTTTTATTTAGAGCCTCCAAGTATGTTTTCATGTATTTATGTGTGTTATTTGCTGGTGTTGGTTTAATAGGTCTATGTGAGACTAATGGTGTGTTGCAAGTATTTCCCTTCTCATCTTGACTGTCAGTTCCATTCTTGGGTTGAGAGAGCTTTGCCTCCAGTTTGGCTGTATAATTGCATCTCTCGCATATATTAATGTTTGGTGGTAGGAGGAGAGGGTTGTCTGTGAACATGAGGCGATTGTAACATTGCCTCAGAATGACCAGATTCACCAGTTGGACAGGAGAGTACACCTGAAACTGCCCTTTGGTCATGCCTGAATAGGTAAAGTGAGCTGTTTTACTGATTGGCTGGTAGGGACGAATAGAGAGCCTTGTCTTTCTGGACAGCATAGGGAGGGTCTTGTGCTAGGGTTAATTAGGGCTTGCTATGAGTTTCGAGCAAGTGCTCAAAGAACAGCCTTCATCACTAAATTTGTCTCTGGTAATGCCATTATTATATCATCTTAGTACAGCCACTGTCACTGATATGTGCTAAGTAATGTCATAATACTATGATGTTAGAACAGTCACCTTCAGTGATATGTACCCAGAATTGCCATAAAACTATCGTGTTTGAACAGCCACCATCACTGATATGTGCCTGGTAATGCCATAATAGTTTGATGTTAGAACAGCCAGCATAACTGATATGTGCCCGGTCATGCCATAAAGATGTTAGAACAGCAGCATAACTGAATATGTGTCTGGTAATGATATAATACTATGATCTTAGAACAGCACCAATCAGTTATATGTGCCAGGTAATGCCATAATACTATGATGTTAAAACAGCCAGCATCACTGATATGTGCCTGGTAATGCCATAATAGTATAATGTTAGAATATCCACCATCACTGATATGTGGCCGCTAATGCTATTATAGTTTGATGTTAGAACAACCAGCATCACTGATATGTGCCTGGTAATGCCATAATACTATGATGGTAGAGCAGCCACCATTACTGATATGTGCCCGGTAATGCCATAATAGTATGATGTTAGAACAGCCAGCATCACTGATACATGCCCGGTAATGTCCTAATACTATGATGTTAGAAAAGCCAGTGACACTAATATGTGCCTGGTAATATCATAATACTATGATGTTAGAATAGCCACCATCACTGATATGTGCCCAGTAATGCCACAATACTATGATGTTATAAAAGCCAGCATCACTGATATGTGCCCGGTAATGCCATAATACTATGATGTTGGATCAGCTAGCATCAGTAATAAGTGCCCGGTAATGGCATAATACTATGATGGTAGAAAAGCCACTATCACTGATATGTGCCCGGTAATGCCATAATACTATGATATTACAACAGCCAGCGACACTGATATAAGCTCAGTAATGTCATAATACTATGTTAGAACATCCAGCATCACTGATATGTGACTGGTAATGCCATAATACTGCAATGCTGGAACAGCCACAATCACTGATATGTGCCCGGTAATGTCATAGTACTATGATGTTAGAACAGCCAGCATAACTGATATGTGCCTGGTAATGTCATAATACTATGATGTTAGAACAGCCACCATCACTGGTAGTTGCCCGGTAATGCCATAATACTATTATGATAGAAAAACCAGCGTCACTTATATGTGCCCGGTAATGTCATAATACTGTGATGTTAGAACAGCCACCATCACTGATATGTGCCCAGTAATGCCATAATACTATGATGTTAGAACAGCCAGCATAACTGATATGTGCCCAGTAATGGCATAATACTGTGATGTTAGAACCGCCATCATCACTGAATATGTCTCTGGTAATGCCATAATAATATGATCTTAGCACAGCCAGTGTTACTGATATGTGCTGTAATGTCATAATACTATGATGTTAGAACAGCCACCATGATTGATATGTGCCCGGTAATGGCATAATATTTTGATGGTAGAATAGACACCATCACTGATATGTGCCTGGTAATGTCATAATACTATGAAGTTAGAACAGCCAGCATCACTGATATGTGCCTGGTAATGCCATAATACTATGATGTTAGAATGGCAGGCAGCTAACTGCAACCTTTTCCTTGTCCAGCCTAGATAGTGTGCCTGACTTTAGACTCACCTATTACTAGTGTGTTGGGTATGTTATTTTGCCTTAAGGGCTGTGATTGCGTGGCACACTGATTATGGTGAAGTACGTGTTTCATGGTTTGTGATGGGGTGTGGAGGTTGCTTGGATGTCTGCTTTGGAGGTCTCTGTTGCTTTTGCAGATTTTTATTTAGAGCCTCCGAGTATGTTTTCGTGTATTTATGTGTGTTGTTTGCTGGTGTTGGTTTAATAGGTCTATGTGAGACTAATGGTGTGTCGCAAGGATTTCCCTTCTCTTGACTGTCAGTTCCAGTCTTGGGTTGAGAGAGCTTTGCCTCCAGTTTGGCTGTATAATTGCATCTCTCGCATATATTGTTTGGTGGTAGGAGGAGAGGGTTGTCTGTGAATATGACGCGATTGTAACATTGCCTCAGAATGACCAGTTTCACCAGTTGGACAGGAGAGTACACCTGAAACTGCCCTTTGGACATGCCTGAATAGGTAAAGTGAGCTGTTTTACTGATTGGCTAGTAGGGATGAATAGAGAGCCTTGTCCTTCTGGACAGTGTAGGGGGGGTCTCGTGCTAGGGTTAATTAGGGCTTGCTATGAGTTTTGAGCAAGTGCTCAAAGAACAGCCTTCATCACTAAATTTGTCTCTGGTAATGCCATTATTATATGATCTTAGTACAGCCACTGTCACTGATATGTGCTAAGTAATGTCATAATACTATGATGTTAGAACAGTCACCATCAGTGATATGTACCCGGAATTGCCATAAAATTATCATGTTTGAACAGCCACGATCACTGATATGTGCCCAGTAATGCCATAATAGTTTGATGTTAGAAAAGCCAGCATAACTGATATGTGCCCGGTCATGCCATAAAGATGTTAGAACAGCAGCATAACTGAATATGTGTCTGGTAATGCTATAATACTATGATCTTAGAACAGCCACCATCAGTTATATGTGCCAGGTAATGCCATAATACTATGATGTTAAAACAGCCAGCATCACTGATATGTGCCTGGTAATGCCATAATAGTATAATGTTAGAATATCCACCATCACTGATATGTGGCCGCTAATGCTATTATAGTTTGATGTTAGAACAACCAGCATCACTGATATGTGCCTGGTAATGCCATAATACTATGATGGTAGAGCAGCCACCATTACTGATATGTGCCCGGTAATGTCCTAATACTATGATGTTAGAAAAGCCAGTGCCACTAATATGTGCCTGGTAATGTCATAATACTACGATGTTAGAATAGCCAGCAACACTGGTATGTGCCCGGTAATGTCATAATACTATAATGCTGGAACAGCCAGCGTCACTGATATATCCCCTGTAATGTCATACTTCTGTGATGATAGAACAACAACCATCATGGATATATGGTGGGTAATGTCATAATACTATGATGTTAGAACAGCCACCATCACTGATATGTGCCCAGTAATGCCACAATACTATGATGTTATAAAAGCCAGTATAACTGATATGTGCCCAGTAATGCCATAATAGTTTGACGTCAGACTAACCAGCATCACTGATATGTGCCCAGTAATGCTATAATACTATGATGTTGGATCAGCTAGCATCAGTAATAAGTGCCCGGTAATGGCATAATACTATGATGGTAGAAAAGCCACTATCACTGATATGTGCCCGGTAATGCCATAATACTATGATATTACAACAGCCAGCGACACTGATATATGCTCAGTAATGTCATAATACTATGATGTTAGAACATCCAGCATCACTGATATGTGACTGGTAATGCCATAATACTGCAATGCTGGAACAGCCACAATCACTGATATGTGCCCGGTAATGTCATAGTACTATGATGTTAGAACAGCCAGCATAACTGATATGTGCCTGGTAATGTCATAATACTATGATGTTAGAACAGCCACCATCACTGATAGTTGCCCGGTAATGCCATAATACTATGATGATAGAAAAACCAGCGTCACTTATATGTGCCCGGTAATGTCATAATACTGTGATGTTAGAACAGCCACCATCACTGATATGTGCCCAGTAATTCCATAATACTATGATGTTAGAACAGCCAGCATAACTGATATGTGCCCAGTAATGGCATAATACTGTGATGTTAGAACTGCCATCATAACTGAATATGTCTCTGGTAATGCCATAATAATATGATCTTAGCACAGCCAGCATAACTGATATGTGCCCAGTAATGGCATAATACTGTGATGTTAGAACCGCCATCATCACTGAATATGTCTCTGGTAATGCCATAATACTATGATGTTAGAACAGCCAGCATAACTGGTATGTGCCTGGTAATGCCATAATATTATAATGATAGAACAGCCAGCATCACTGATATGTGCCCGGTAATGCCATAATACTATGATGTTAGAACAGTCACCATCACTGATATGTGCCAGGTAATGCCATAAAACTATGATGCTAGAACAACCATCATCACTGAATGAGTGTCTAGTAATGCCAAAATACTATAATCTTAGAATAGACACCATCACTGATATGTGCCCTGTAATGCCATAATACTATGATGTTAGAACAGCCAACATCACTGAATATGTGCTGGGTAATACCATAATGCTATGATGTTAGAACAGCCAGCGTCACTGATATGTGCCCACTAATGCAATAATAGCTTGATGTTAGAACAACCAGCATCACTGATATGTGCTCGGTAATGCCATAATACTACAATGTTGGATCAGCTAGCATCACTTATATGTGCCCGGTAATGGCATAATATTTTGATGGTAGAACAGACACCATCACTGATATGTGCCTGGTAATGTCATAATACTATGAAGTTAGAACAGCCAGCATCACTGATATGTGCCTGGTAATGCCATAATACTATGATGTTAGAATGGCAGGCAGCTAACTGTAACCTTTTCCTTGTCCAGCCTAGATAGTGTGCCTGACTATAGACTCA
Source organism: Protopterus annectens (assembly GCF_019279795.1). NCBI lineage: Eukaryota > Metazoa > Chordata > Ceratodontiformes > Protopteridae > Protopterus > Protopterus annectens. The sequence continues at coordinate 860,601,950 of NC_056748.1, read as the reverse complement.
CCTATTACTAGTGTGTTGGGTATGTTATTTTGCCTTAAGGGCTGTGATTGCGTGGCACACTGATTATGGTGAAGTATGTGTTTCATGGTTTGTGATGGGGTGTGGAGGTTGCTTGGATGTCTGCTTTGGAGGTCTCTGTTGCTTTTGCAGATTTTTATTTAGAGCCTCCAAGTATGTTTTCATGTATTTATGTGTGTTATTTGCTGGTGTTGGTTTAATAGGTCTATGTGAGACTAATGGTGTGTTGCAAGTATTTCCCTTCTCTTGACTGTCAGTTCCAGTCTTGGGTTGAGAGAGCTTTGCCTCCAGTTTGGCTGTATAATTGCATCTCTCGCATATATTAATGTTTGGTGGTAGGAGGAGAGGGTTGTCTGTGAACATGAGGCGATTGTAACATTGCCTCAGAATGACCAGATTCACCAGTTGGACAGGAGAGTACACCTGAAACTGCCCTTTGGACATGCCTGAATAGGTAAAGTGAGCTGTTTTACTGATTGGCTGGTAGGGACGAATAGAGAGCCTTGTCCTTCTGGACAGTATAGGGGGGGTCTTGTGCTAGGGTTAATTAGGGCTTGCTATGAGTTTTGAGCAAGTGCTCAAATAACAGCCTTCATCACTAAATTTGTCTCTGGTAATGCCATTATTATATGATCTTAGTACAGCCACTGTCACTGATATATGCTAAGTGAAGTCATAATACTATGATGTTAGAACAGTCATGCCATAAAACTATCGTGTTTGAACAGCCACCATCACTGATATGTGCCTGGTAATGCCATAATAGTTTGATGTTAGAACAGCCAGCATAACTGATATGTGCCCGGTCATGCCATAAAGATGTTAGAACAGCAGCATAACTGAATATGTGTCTGGTAATGCTATAATACTATGATCTTAGAACAGCCACCATCAGTTATATGTGCCAGGTAATGCCATAATACTATGATGTTAAAACAGCCAGCATCACTGATATGTGCCTGGTAATGCCATAATAGTATAATTTTAGAATATCCACCATCACTGATATGTGGCCGCTAATGCTATTATAGTTTGATGTTAGAACAACCAGCATCACTGATATGTGCCTGGTAATGCCATAATACTATGATGGTAGAGCAGCCACCATTACTGATATGTGCCCGGTAATGCCATAATAGTATGATGTTAGAACAGCCAGCATCACTGAATTTGTCCGAAATAGTGTGCCTACAAGACCCGAATATGTTTTGGGGTAAGGGCCTTAATGTGTTGCAGCACACTGTTTATGGTGAATATGTTTTTCATGGTTTGTGTTTTTTTGGATGTCTGCTTAGGTCTCTGAATTTTTTAAATTAGAGCCCCAAATGATATTGTGTTATTTGCTGGTTTTGGGTTTTAATGGTCATATATTTTAGCACTGCAATCATTTTTTTTTAATCTTATTTAAGCTTTGTTACTAGCCCCTTAAAACCTGATCATCTCAAATTGCCCCAAGTAGATTTTTATCTTTTAAAACCCAGCACTTGCTCCTAATTATTGTCGGAATTTATAGATAGAAAAAAAAAAATTTCCAAAGCCCGGGAATTCAAATTTTTATGTTAGCCCTTTCTACCCGGGAATATTGTGCCCTTTTTAGCTGGAATAATTTTAAATGTTCCTATGAGAAATTTAAAAAAACACAAAATACATGAGAATGAAACCCAAGGCCAAACGGGATGAGCTCTTCAAATGGCGGGAACCATAAAGAAGGTTACCACACAACTATAGAAGTCTAATAGTCCATAAATCAAATAACACATAAACACACAAAAATATGTGTCGGGTAATCTACCAAAACAGAGGGGCCCACCGCAGCCCCCCAAACAAAAAAGGAACAAAAATTTGAACAAATAATCAATGTCAAACAGTCACAGAAGGAAACACAATGCCAGTCATACGGAAAAGTAAATAAGAAGCTCACCAGATGAAAGGAGAAGGTCACATAATGTGTTAGAACAGCCACATAACTAAAATATTCTAACAGCAGGTAAAAATTTTAATATCATTGTATTGAAAAAATTGAAACCCTTAAAATAAAAAGAAATTGAGGATTGTTTTGGCGAAGGTATGACCCTGTTAGCAGTATCCTTCCAGAATGATGCCAAATACAGAGATAAGATGATCAGTTTTAAAATTGGTTTAAAATTGGTGTCCAAAATAATTTTTTATGACATGCGGGAAACCAGTTTAAGGGGCGGTTGCATGTCATTTTGGATTTTGGGAAACCCCAGCCAATAGTGTTTTTAGGCAATCAAATTTTAAAACCCAAAACCCCGGGAAAAAAAAGGAAATTTTAAATTGGTTTTTAATGGGGGGCTCAAATTGGGCCAGAAGTTTTTAAAAAACCCCTCAAAATACCATATTCTATGGAAACATGATTTTGGAACGAAAGGGAAATGGAGAACCATAAATTTAATTTAAAAGGGGTCCAAATTTAAAAAAGGATATCCAAATTTCAAAAAGGAACCACACCTTTCCGGGGAAAAACATAATAAATTTTCCACCAAAACCATAGGAAGGGTGCTTGAAATTTAGAGGGGAACACCATCAAAACCGGGCCCAAATGGTTCCTGAAAAAAATTTAAAATTTAACCCCAAAACACCATCAATAATACTTATCCCTAATAGGGGAACAATGAAAACACAAATATTTCTGGTAATTTAATCAAAATGGAAAAACCAGCATCACTGAAGAAGAAAAATTGTTAAACCAATTCAAAATGAAAAAATTTTGTCTTAAATGAAAGAAAAACAGCCAAACCCTGAATACTTACAAATGTTCTACCAGCATTAGGAGGGAAAAGGAACCCAAAGCAAAACAAAGACTCTTTGTCCGGCAAGTTAATTCTGGGGGAAACAGCCATAAAAAACTCTACAAAAAAAGGAGGAAGTTACAAGATGAGCAAAATTTAAGTAAAAACCCCGATCACTATAAGTAAAAACTAAGGTCTTAAAACATGCAAAGCAAATTTTGGGGAAAAATAGCCAAAAACTCAGCAATCATAAGGTTCTTTTGCTATTTTGAAATGGGGGGAAAAACCCCCGATATGCTCACAAATAGTTCAAAAAGATGTGAAGATTATGATCCTACAGACATTGCCAACATACTGGTGAATTAGCAAATTTAAAAGGGGAATATCTATAAGCATTGCAGAAACATCTAGAAGTGAGAATGTCTTAAAGCAAAAACACAGCATCCCTGGGGGAAAATGTGTCTGGGGTGTCAAATAAGATGTTAAACCCACACTAGGGCAGCTGAATCATGTCTTATCTGGAAAATCCAGGAAGTGGGACACTGAATGTGGTCCTTTTAAATGGGAAAATTTCCCATCAGCAAAATCTGAAAGCCATGGAGAGGTCATAAAGGCCTAAAAAAAGACATGGGAAATTTAGACTTTGGATCCATCCCCGTTTGGCTTTGTCAAACAGATCATGTTCTAAATTTGATTTTTAAAACAGTCACCAAAGCCATTGATGAGGGAAAAGGGAGTCCAACATATGATCGGTTGATACAAACCCCATTTTCATTGAAAAATCATCAGTTAAATGTTAACCCCTACATACAAGATGGGTTGCAAACTGGCTGGTGACAGAACCCACATCAGAGTTGCTGGCCATGTCAGACTCAAATGTCACAAGTGGTGAACAACCAGTCCTACTTTGTTTGGCATCTATTTTAAAGCAAAAAAGGAGGGGTTTTGACTGACAAAGTTTGCAGATGACTGAAATGTGTTTGAACACATCTGAAAGATATCCTTCAGAAGGGGCTCACAGAAAAGGGTAATTTGGGGCCAGAGCCCATGAAAATTAAATGCCAAAAATGCATATATATTGAAAAAAGGGTTACCCCGCACCAAATATGGCAATCCCCTGAGCACAGAAGAAGTTTGGGGTGACCCATTGATAGTGTCTGTCATGCACCCCCGTACTAAAGTTTGGGGGAAACCCTTCTACATTGCCCCCCTTTATCATGAAGGGGGTTTCATCTAGATCAAAGGGAGTTTTTACTCATCACTCATCAGACCAATGATTGAGTACAAAGCCCCTTAATGTATCTAAATTTTCAGAGGGAGGCCACAAAAATTCCTCACCGGAAATCTCAAACATCTGTCCTATGTTGACTGAAAGAACCCCGCTCAATTATGTATGTCAATATTTTTTAACATACAAGCAAACCCAGATTTTTGAATATGTTCATAAAAAATGATGTTAGAGCCACAAGGCAGACAAAAATTATTTAAAATGCTAGGGAAATTCATCACCCAAAACTTTTGTGTGGAATAAAATATTAGGAGAGCATCCTTTTGGGCCCTTTTTCAAGAAAATATTGACCAATGGGTGGGAGAAGATATACCCCAGGGGTTTTGTGTCACTGCTCAACAGAGGCCCAAAATAATGTATAGTTATAATAAAGGGGGAAACCACAAAATATGGGGGGTAAATGTCAATAAGATGAATATGAACCATGAACCTATGTGAACTAAAGAATTTTTTTTTCTTTTGATGTTAGTTCCAGTCTTTGGGTTAGAAGCTTTGCCTCAGTTTGGCTGTATAATTGCATCTCGAAATATTTAAAGTTTGGGGGTGGAAATTTTTGGAAAAAGGTTTAAAATTTTCAGAAAAGACCAGATTTACCAGTTGGACAGGAGACACCCGAATATGTTTGGACATGCCTGAATATAAATGAGCTGTTTTACTGATTGGCTGGTAGCAATGAATTTTTCCTTCTGGGAATATGTTTGCTATTTAATTGGGGTCATGATTTTGCAATGCTCAAAAAAACAGCCCATCACTAATATGTCTCTGGTAATGCCCTTTTTATATGATCTTAGAAAAGCCACTGTCACTGATATATGCTGGGGAAGTCATAATACTATGATGTTAGAAATTAAAATATGTGTTTGAACAGCCACCCACTGATATGTGCCTGGTAATGCCAAAAAGTTTTGATGTTAGAACAGCCAGCATAAATGAAAATGTGCCCCGGTAATGCCATAAAGATGTTAGAACAGCCAGCATAAATGAATATGTGTCCCATAATACTATGATTTAAAAATTCAAAACCCCCCTTTTAAATGTTTGGAAAAATTTTAATCTTAAAAAAATTTTTTTAAAAATTTGGGGGTTTAAATAAAAAAAAAAAAAAATTTTTTTTTTAAAACCCCCCTTTTCCCCGGGGGGTTTTTTTTAAAAAAAATTTTTTTTGGGGAAAAGAAAAAAATTTTTTTTTAAAAAAACCCCAAAATTTTTAAAAATTTTTTTAAAACCGGACCAAAAAATTTTTTGGGGGAAAAAATTTAAAAACCCAAACTTTTTTTTGGGGGAAACCAAAATTTTTGGGCCCAAAATTTTTTTTTAAATTTTTTAAAATTTTAAAAAAAGAAAAAATTTTTTGGGAAAAAATTTTTTTTTAAAAAAACCCCCCCCTTTTCCCTTTTAAAAAAAAAATTTTTTTAAAAAAAATTTTTGTGGGGGGGAAAAAAAAAAAAAACCCCCAAATTGGGGGGGTTTTTAAAAAAAAGGAAAAAAAAGAAAAATTTTAAATTTTTTGGGAAAAAAAAATTTTTGGGGCCCGGGAAAAAAAGGGCCTTTTTTCCCCCCTTTTTTCCCCCCAAAAAAAAAAGGGGTTATTCCCGGTTTTGTTGAAAAATTGGAAAAAAAGGGGGCCCCCCCTTTTTTGTTTTTTTCACATTTTTTTTTTTTAAAGGTTTGGGGGAATTTTTTTTTTCCCCCCTTTTCCTTTTTTTGGTTTTGGGGTTTTTTTTTGGGGGGTTTTTTTTTTGGGAAAAATTTTTTTAAAAAATTTTTTGGGGTTTTTTTATTTTTTTTTTTTTTTAAAGGGGGGTTTTTTTTAAAATGAAATTTTTAAAAAATTACTTTTTGGGGGGAAAAACCCCTTTCTCCCCCAAAAAAAAAACCCAAAAAAAAAGGGTTTTTAAATTTTTTTTAAAAATTTTGTTTTTTTTTTTTTTTTTAAAAAAAAAGGGGGGGTTTTTTTTTGGGGTTTCCCTTTTTTTAAACCCCCAAAAAAAATTTTTTTTTCCCCCAAAAAAAAAAATTTTTTTTTCCCCCCCTTTTTTTGTTTTTTAAAAAAAGGCCTTCCGAAAAAAATTTTTTTTTGGGATTTAATTTAAACAAAAGGGGTTTTAAAATTTTTCCCTTTTTTTTGGTTTTTTGGGGGCCCCAAAGGTTTTTTTAAAGGGGGGGGGGGGGGTTTTTTTTTTTTCCCCCTCCGTTTTTAAAATTTTTGGGGCCCCCCCCAAAAAGGGGGTTTTTTCCCCTTTTTTTTTTTTCCCCCAAAAAAAAAAAAATTTTTTTTGGGTTTCCAAAAATTTTTTTTAAAAAAACCCCCCAAATTTTTTTTCCCTTTTTTTTTTAAAAAACCCGGGGGGGGCCTTTTTTTTTTTTTTTTTTTCTTCCCTGTTTTTAAAAATTTTTTTTTTTAAAATTATTTCCAAAATTTTTTTTGGAAAAAATTTTTTTTTTGGTTTTTTTTTTTTTTTTTAAAAGGGGGAAAAAATTTTTTTTTTTTAAAAAAAAAAAAAATTTTTTTTTTGGGGCCCACCCCTTTTGTTTTCCCCTTTTTTTAAAAATTTTAAAAATCCCCCCGGGGGGTTTTTTTTTTAAAAAAAGGGGTTTAATTTTCGGGTTTTTTTAAAATTTTTTTTTTTTGGGGGGTAGTTTGTTTCCCCCCCTTTTTTTTGTTTTTGGGGGGGAAAAAAAAAATTTTTTTTTTTTTTTTTTTTAAAAAGGGTTTAAAAACCCTGTTAAAATTTTTTTTTTAAAAAAAAAAAAAAATTTTTAATTTAAAATTTTTAAAATTTAAATTTTGGGCCCAAAAATTTTTTTTTTTTTTTCCCCAAATTTAAACCGGGGGGGTTTTTTTTTCCCCCCGGGAAAAAAAGGGCCCCCAAAAATTTTTTTTGGAAAAAAGGGGCTTTGTTTTTTTTTTTAAAAACCAAAATTTTTTTTAGAAATTTTTTTTTTAATTTTTAAATTTTGGGGTTTTTTTTTTTAATTTTTTTTTTTGGTTAAAAAATTTTAAAAAATTTAAAAATTTTTTTTTAAATTAATATTTAAATAAAAAAAAATTTTTTTCAATTTGGGGGGGGTTTTAAAAACCCCAAAATTTTTTAAAAAAAAAAATTTTTTTTAAAATTGGGGAAAATTTTTTAAAAAATTTTTTTTTTTTTGGGGAAAAAAATTTTAATTTTTTTTAAATTTTTTGGGAAAATTGTTTTTAAAAAAAAAACCCCCAAAAAAATTTTAAAAGTTTATTAAATTGTAAAAAATTAATTTTTTTGGGGGAAAAAATTTTTTAAAAACCTTTTTTTTTTTGGGGGAAAAAAAAAAAAAATTTTTGTTAAAAAAAAATTTTTTTTGGGGTTTTTAAATTTTTAAAAATTTTGTTTTGGGGAAAAAAAAAAGTTTTTTTTTTTTAAAAAAAAAAAATTTTTTTTTAAAAAAAAAAATTTTTATTTTAATAAAATTTTTTAAAAATTTTTAATTTTTTTAAAAGGTAAAAAAAATAATTTTTTAAAAGGGTTAAAACCCAAAATTTGTCAAAACCAACCCCCCCCCCCCCAAATTAAAATTTAATTGTCCAGTTTTAAAAAAGGAAAAAGGGGTTTTTTCTTTTAAATTTTTTTTTTTTAAAAAAATTTCCCGGTAAAAAAAATTTTCAAAAAAATTAATAAAAAAAAAAGGGGGGTTTTTAAAAATTTTTTTTTTAAAAAAACCCCTTTTATTATTTTAAATTTTTTTTTAAAAAAAAGGGAAAAGGGGGAAATTTTTTAAAAAAAAAAAAAGGGGGCAAAAAACCCCAATTTTTTTTAAAAAAAATTTTTTTTATATGTTTTGTTTCATTGCTTACTGGAAAAATGTTCAAAACAAATTTAAAACACCCTCTAACAAGTGTACTGTATTGTACAAGGAATATAATTTTTAGTACAATGAGGAAGGTGTATCAAAGAGCATGTATGTTTCATATGCAAGGGGCCTATGATTCGAAAACAGCCCAAAATTAATCTTTATCTGCCACTGGCAAAATGTATTTTCTTTGAATGTGGGTTTCAATGCTGTTTCAATGAATGTGAGTTTCAAGGGCAGAGAAGTTTTAATGCTAAGTTTTCATTGTGAGACTGCATTGCTTTGTTTAACAGATTACTTAATGTTTGTGCTGTAAAATACAAAATAAAACTTTCAAATGAAGTCCAATCATTGAAGTAAAGCAGTATGCACATTAGTGTTTATGGTAAATGGAGTGAAATAGCCAAGTAATGGTTAATTGGAATGGCTGCAGAGGCTCCAGTTCAACCATTATTTTGTCAGGGGGAAGGGCAGCAAACTCAGACAGGCCCAGCTGAACTATACCTCCCAACTGCCCAGATTTTCAAAGAATGAATAGATTTTTGCTTCTTATTTTTGGTTTGTTGTTCATAAAATTTGTAGTTTTAATTCCTAAATGATTTGCCAGAAGTCACTAAATAATAAGTTTCAGACTTCATAACCTTCATAAAAATGCATGTTAAAGTAAGAGCCGTTCTATCAACTGTCTCAATTTATACAAGAGCAATTTTAGTACTGTTTATATGTGCCCCAATATATTTGGCCTTGTTCAGATTTACTGCATTAACAGGTTGAGAGGTACATGCAAATAAATTGCTTTATAGAATTAGGCATAGCCAACCTCTCAACTGTCCCCAATTTTTGGCTCAAATGTTGCTCTTCCCCCTAATAATCCCTCCATAAAATAGCAATTTTGGAAGAAACATGGAGGTTTACAATTAAGAAATAACTGTAATAATCAAAGTTATAGATTACTTGAAATGCATGTAGATTCTTTTATTTTGTCAGCTGCTCAAGGTAGCAGTACTAATATTAAAGTGTCCTTCTTTGACAGGTAGAAGCTGTATTGTGTGTCTATTTTATATTTTGCATCACATTTTGGTCCATTTTTCATAAAATTGTGTTTTTGGCAAATTAGTGACAAATCACTAAAGACTGAAGTTAGAAAATGACAGACATTTGAGTTTCAGATTTTATACCCTTCAGAAAATTCATACTAATGCAAGACCTATTCTATTATCTTTCTAAGTTTATTAGAGCAATATTTAAAATTGTCCTTCTTGTTGTGCCTTTGTCCCACTTCTGTGTATGGCTTTGTCCAGATTTCTTGCTCTTGAAGTTGAGAGGTATGACAAATGTGTCAGGGCCATCACAGTCAGCCAGAGAGATTTCAAATTGTGACATGCTTGTTGCACCTCCCCATGTAGTGACTCTGGATGTGTCCAAGCAAGGCAAGGAGTAGTTGTATCTACCTTGGATGGGGGACACACTGCATAAGTACTACAGTGGCTTTTCATCTGTCCTTGATTTTGCAGAATGGTCTGGTTTCTGTCATATTTTTGTACTGTTGATTTATGCTTATTACTCAAAGTGCCTGTTGCTCTGTGTTTAAGTAGCAATGCTTTAATGACCATAAGGTAAGCTTGTCTGACATCGTAAGATGCAAGTAAGCTTTAATAAGCATACTGTTAAAGAATTGCCAACATTGAAAGCCTTTCTGTTGTTGCCATGCAGAGAATACTTGACTAGATAATGTATAAGCCTTGGGTATTAAAGGACAGGATTCCATTATTTTAAAAAGCTCATTACACTTGTTGGAGACTTCCAGTCATCTCTACAGGCTTTACCCGTAAACTAAACAGAATGCCAATCATGTGTGGTCCATAACCTGTACAGTAATCCTTTAAGCAATGTATCTTGAGCTTGTTTCTTGTTTGCTTTTCATTTTTTACTTTTATCATGTTTTCCCCATGAAACGTTGTCAGGCAGCAGGTCTTTTTTGGATAAGAAACATTTTTACAAGTGGGGGCATCACATAGATTTCTACTTTCAGCATGTTGCTTGGTACTTTAATAAAGCTGAATATATTATAATTAGAACTGCAGTGCAAGGAGAAGTAGTTTGAGTTGAGTGCTTCTGGTTTTCTTATACTTGATTTTGACTGGCATTCCAGTAATGTATTTAAAAGTAATTTATTTTTCATGCCTCACAACCTTTTGTTTCCATCTAGATATTAAGTAAGCTGTCATGCAGCCAATGCATTGAAATATTTTTATTCTTCTACACTTATTTTTGTCTTGATTGGACTTTCATAATGATGGTTTGCCACCCAGGGCAGCGTATTTAATTAAAGTTAGTTTTTTTGTGGTTTTGTGCATAGCTCCTCCCCTTTATGGTTGACCACACCCCTTCCCTTTGACCCCGCCCATTCAGCATCTCCTGCAGCCCCCCTGTGATTTGAAGTCACCAGCCGCCACTGATACCCAGCATCAATGAATATGTGCCTGGTAATGCCATAATATTGTCATGTTAGGACAGCTGGCAGAACTGATATGTGCCCGATAATACAATAAAACTATGATGTTAGAACAGCCACCATCACTGAATATGTGTCTGGTAATGCTATAATACTATGATCTTAGAACAGCCACCATCAAATATATGTGCCTGGTAATGCCAAAATACTATGATGTTAGAACAGCCTGCATCACTGATATGTGCTTGGTAATGCCATAATACTATGATGTTAGAAAAGCCAGCATCACTGATAAGTGCCCGGTAATGCCATAATACTATGATGTTAGCAATGACCTTATCTCCAACCCCGTCACTGCCCGCCCTACAAACTCCCTTCTAACCTGTCATCTTAACATCAGATGCATAAACAACAAGGTACATGAACTTCACACAGTTCTATTAGACCTTTCCCCAGACATCTTGTGTCTAACTGAAACCTGGTTAAAACCCACAACTACCGCCAATGAAATATTAATCCCAGGTTACAATATTCATCGGAGAGACCGAGTCCCTAAGAAAGGAGGAGGGGTTGCCATACTCTATAAAGCTGATCTAATTGTGTCTACTGACATTATGCAACCACCTCAATTTAACAATGCAGAAATACTAATCTCCAAGCTTCAAATTAACAGCAATAAATGTATCTATATTATTTGCATGTATATTCCTCCAGGAAATAATATAGAAACTCTTGAATCTACCCTTTACTGGATTTCTACTCATTTCCCTCAAGAAACCTTAGTTCTTGGAGACTTCAACATAGACTGGAATACCTGTGCCCCCTCAGCTCCCACTACACACATTAACCTCTACTCTTTCAAGCAAATTATTAATACCCCCACCAGGCTAGGGAAATCTAAACAGAAAGACAGTTTACTTGACTGGGTGCTAATAAATAGTCACCCTGACAATTATACATCGGTACTCTCCCGATAGTTTAAGTGACCACCATCTGCATTACATCATTAAGCATAAGTTAATCATTCCTAAGCAACCCACACTCAGAGCTGTTAGAAATAAAAAGAAACTTGACTTATCTAAACTACAACTAGAACTTTCCTCTTGTAACTGGACAATACTAAAATATCTACCCTAGATGAAGCAGTGCTATACTTTAACAAAATTCCTAGAAATTCTTGATTCTCATGCTCCCATTGCCCAAAGAAACCAAACTGTAGATGTTCCTTGGCTATCAAAAGAAACAAGGCAGAAAATTAATCTCAGAAATAAAAGCGTGGTCTGCCTGGCGTGCTACTAAACTCCCTCTGGACCAAATTAAATACAGACAACTTAGGAATGAAACCAAAGGCAAATATTACTTGATAAAGACAATACTATTGTAAATTGCAAACTGACCACCAAAACTGCCCACAAAAATTCTGGGCTGGACTAAATCAACTTCTTCACCCTGGGTGTACTACTACCCCTGTCCCTGCCACACTCATTGATAAAACCTCTGTCGATGTCTCCAATAGCTTTAACCACTTCTTTACTGAGACAATTCAAACTCTATCTAATCAATTACCACCCAGCCCTCACACCTTTGACTCTCGAACACCCAATAATATTCCCTACTTACCTTTCAACCTGTATCAACCTCATTTATTTGTAGATTAATTAAAAAACTAAAACCCTCAACACTCTCTGCTGACCAACTCCCAGCTGAATATTTGCAAAACAGCTGAAGTAATTGCTTATCCAGTGTCAATCCTCATCAACTGTTCCTTAGCAGAGGCCAAAATTCCCGAGATCTGGAAGATATCATATGTAATTCCTCTCCACAAGGGAGGCACTTCCACTGATCTCTCAAACTATAGGCCCATATCCATACTTTCCCCTCTAGCAAAATAATGGAAAAATGTGTTCAGAAACAGTTCATGCAACACCTAACTGTCAACCATCTACTGACTGATAACCAACATGGTTTCAGACCCTCCATAGCACTACCTCAGCCCTCCTTGTCTTCTCAAACACCATAAACTCCCATCGTAATAATAATAATCTCATCTGCATTATTTCTGGATCTGTCAAGGCCTTCGATATGGTGGATCATAAACTTCTAGTTAATACATTGCCCTCATTCGCCTTGACAATACTGCTGTACAATGGTTTGTTTCCTACCTATCCGTAGAAAACAAGCAGTTTTATGGCAGACCAAACTCTCTAACTTACTACCCAATACATTGGGAGTCCCAAGGATCTATTTTAGGGCAGCTATTATTTTCCATCTTTATCAATGATCTCCATACAGTTATTCCTAATGCTAGTTGCATACAATATGCAGATGATTCTCACGTTAATTTGCTCTGGTACAACTCCTCAGATCTACAAGTGATAACCCAGTCCACTTTCAGCAAAATAGAACACTGGCTCTCCAATGCCTGATTCTGAATCCTAAAAACTAAAATGTTGTTGTTTCTTCCAACAAATAAGTCTTGCCTTTAATTTTACTATCCAAGCTAAGGATGGGACCATAATTTCTCCAGATCTCTCAACAAAATTACTAGGGTAACCATGACAACAAACTAAAATATGATATACATATAAACCAAATGATCAAGACCATTAATAAGAAACTAGGCTCCTTATATAGAATAAATAGCTTCTTGATCCCTCAAGCTAAAATGGCCATTGCCCAGACTCACCTTCTCTCATCTCTCCTGTACTCGTCCCCCTTACTTCATAACATAAGTAAAACTGTCATGAACAAACTCTCCAACTGCTACAATCATATTGCTAGGTTTGTTACTGGGTCACCATATATGACCCATCATTGTACCAACTTAGCCAAGCTTAACTGGTCTGAGCTTCCTACCCTTATTTCTTTCAACCTACTAGTCCTTACACACAAAATTATATATAACCCTGAATATGCTCCTTCCCTCAAAATGCTGCTTCCTCTTTGCAACAATCCACGTCCATTGAGGTCATCCAACCGTCTTCTAATCCACACATTCAAAACTAATAACTCTGCTGGTGACTCCCTTCTCAACAATGCTGCAGGTAAAATTTGGAACAAACTTCCCCATGATATTATATCTATGTCTACATTAAGTCAATTCAAAGCTAAGCTAAAAACACATCTGGGTACAATACGAAATTGTCACTGCCTAAATCCGGGGTAGTTAACCTTCGGCTATACTAACAGTCATTACACCTGACTCTCCTACTTCTCCCTACTATCCTAAATCCTCTCCCTTTTTAAATAAATTATAATTGAACAACATATGTTCAAACTTTGAATGTAAAATAATATTTCACTGTTATTCAAATTGTTTTTGTACCTATGTTTGGAGCTTTTCTCCCCGGGCCTCCGCTGAAAATGGACATGTATCCAGTCGGATCCTCCCGGTCAACAAATGTAAAATAAATAAATAAATAAATAAATAAATGTTAGAACAGCCCCCATCACTGATATGAGCCCAGTAATGACATAAAACTATGATGTTAGAACACCCATCATCACTGAATATGTGTCTGGTAATGCCATAATATTATGGTCCCATTTTGGTTTGCCACTGCATGTCAAAAGTTGTCAGACTGATACCTTAAAGTTATTATTTTTTTCTTATTCTGTCACAGTGATGTAGTGATGTGTGACCTCCGCATCCCTCGCAACTAAACTGGTGTAAATCCAAGGCTGGCATAAAACACACAAAAAGAAAATTTAAAATGATACTTGGTGATGATTTTCCAATCAATGAGTTGTGACTGCTAAACAACTCTATGTTGATTTTCCAGTCAATGAGTTGTGACTGCTAGACAACTCTACAACAATAGGAAAAGTGAGCAACTTAGCATAAAATTTAATAATGAATGTACACAATTTATAGATATACATAATAGAGTATTTTATTAACAAATTAAGCACCATGAATGCTGTTAGAACTTAAGGATAAAGAAATCTGGGCTCCAGAAATAGATGGAAGCATAAACTTTGCTGGACAAAATCTATTGTTTCTCAATATACAGTTGGTGAATGCTCAGAACCTCATCACTGGAAGGTTGCTGGTGTCTTGTAGTGGCATTTAGACTCACAAAAAGCACAATGTAACTGCTGTTTTTTATCCCTTTCTCCCTGTTCTCTAAGTTTGTGTAATCTTGGAGTTAGTACAGAGATATAGAAATAAGTAAATAAGTAGATAGATAGATAGATAGATAGATAGATAGATAGATAGATAGACAGAGATCAATGTTTTTACATATATATATATATATATATATATATATATATTCAGACTGGGGATGTGGGGCTTGTCCCCACATTGGGGTGAAAAGGTCTTGATGTCTTTTTCCTCAGAAAAAAAAAAATGTGTTTTGCAACCTTGGGAATAATGTCATTTTGAATGTTGACCTTTCAAGATTTTACATGTTTTGTGGTCGAAAAATAGACATGCTGAATAAATGAAAAGAAATTATGCATAACCTACTTTGAAGAAATGTATTTACATTTATCTACATTAACCTGCACCCCAAAAGTTTAAGTAGATGTTATTATTAAATTGTAATGCACCTTCATTCCTGTATTTGAAGGGATAAAGTGTACTGTAAATCTCAGTGTTTAATTATCTTAAAAGGAAGGAAACAAACTAAATTCAGCAAAAGTTTCAAAAACTAAATTAAATTAAAAAGGGAAATAAATGAAAATATAACATCTAGAAAGCTACACATAATATACAGTTAAAGTATATCAAATATAAAGATTATTCTGAACACAAATATTAAATAAAAGCTGAGTGGCATCTCTGCCGCCTTCACTCCACAAATTTAAACATTATCTACTCTGAGGTGCAGAAGTTAGTCAAAAAAAAATGTGATGTATCTGTTAAATATGTTTCTAAATCCTTCTGAATTTATGTGTCAGTATAAGAGGTATGCATGTACTGTACTAATCATACAAGGCTAGTTCAACAGATTTGTTGCAACATTTCATAAAAAGCCTGTCAACAGCACTACCCAGCCATCCTTGATGTAAGTGTAACTTATTCGTCTGTATTAAAATCCGCACGTTCAGAAGTCCACTGATGCCATTAACCATTGTATGTGCTATTTTATGTATTTCTAGGAAATGCTTTTGTAAAACACAATATTAACAAATGTGTCAGTTGAGAAATAATATACAAAACAGGTAAAGAGGTGTGTCGTAAAGCTGTAAACTGATGTTGATGGCATCGAGCATATCTGCCTTGATTATGTTTCACTATGCCGCACAGTTGTGTGAGACAGATATTGACAACCGAGAGAAGGAGGAGAAAGGAAGGAGGACTTGGTGCATTGTATGGAGGACCACTGGACCACTGACAAGTGCAGAGTGACCATGATTAGACAGGTGTGAGAGGAGTGAGAGAGGTACATCTAATGATCTTAGTTATTGTATTTTCTGTTGTGAAAGTAACAGTCATGTTTTCTTGAACCTGGAAGAAACATTTTGCAAATCACATATAATTAATGGAGTAGTGGTTATTATATCGTTATAAAATATCCGAACATCGAGAATTACTCAAAATGTAAATCAAAGGGGTACAAAGGCATTGCAGCATAGTTTATCTTAAAACTTGTAGTATGATAACAGAAGTTAATGGCTCCACATCTTGATAATAGCTTTGTTTTAAAATTGTTTTTAATATGTTTTTCAATTAGTAAATAGTTTTCTTCCAGTCGCCAGGGTATAAATACTCCCCATCCCCCACACATACACACTGTCATTTCATGCTTAGGACAGAGTGTAAATACTTCCCATCCCCCCACACATACATACTGTCATTTAATGTTTAGGAAATGTATTTATGACTCTAAATGAAATAAACATTTCTTATTAACCTGTCAGAAACTAACCATTTGAGCTGCTTCTATGTTTTAAAAATATATATTATATTCCATTTCTCAGAAGGTTTTGCAAGAATGAAGTCTTTATTAAGCAAACCTGAATGGTATTATATTCTGTAACATGAAGGTCTAGCTTCCTTTTTAAGTAAAGCATTTACAGATATTTGAAGGACATTTCTGCTGTGACAGAAACCTGGTTCAAGGCTCCTGAGAGCACCCCGGCGCTATCAGGTTTTACCTCATATCATGCGTTCCGGCCCCAAAATCTGGACAATACCAAGAAAGGAGGGGGGGTATCCATATTCATCCACCTCAAGACTGGTGGCAACGCTGCGATGCATCGGAGACCATCCCAAGACTGCTCTGCAAATTGTAGCATGTTACAGGCCACCCTCACAAACTCAGGAACCTCACATGGCCTTCCTGAAAACACTAGGGGATAAATGTATCACCAAACACCATCATACTAGGTGACTTCAATACCCTAATATAGACTGGGAACACTACTCAAGCCCAAACACCTAGCCCAAAAGTTCCTGGAATTCATAAACTCAAATGCCATGGAACAACTAGTCACCATCCCACAAGAGGAGATAACATGTGATCTCATCATCACGAACATGGGAGCACAATGTTCAAACACGGAGGTGTACCCCTCACTGGTGAGATCAGACCACAAACTAATCTCGCTGGAGGTCCTCATCCCACCCCACCTGAAATAAAAGACCACAGTAAAAGAACTAGTGTGGTCTCCTTTAAGGCCTTTGAAAACAGTACTAAGCCACTGAATCACTTACAAATGCCTTCTACCAGCACCTGCAGGGCTATGGATAAGGCAATCCCAAAGCAAAAAGACTCTTTGTACCAAAGGCAAGCATCCAGTCTGGTGGACCCCAGCCATAAACAAACTCTACAACAAAAGGAGGAAGCTACTACAAGATAGAGCAAAATCCTTAAAAGGTAAGACACCCTTGATCACTATAAGTAAAAACTAAGAGCTCTCATAAAATCATCCAAAGCAAATTTCGAGAGAAAATAGCTAAAGACTCAAAGACAATTACAGACATTGCCAACATACTGGCTGACAGGTTCAGTGCAAACTCCCCCCCCAAAAGGAGAGATATCACCAAGCGATTGCAGCCCCCAAACATCTCCAGCCCCTGCTGAAGAACTCTCCAAAGCAAAACACAGCATCCATGGGACCTGATGGTGTCCCCGGCTGTGTGCTCCATGAACTCAATGAGGAATTAAACCCACAGCTAGGACAGCTGTTTAATCGTCTTACCTCTGGATCATGCCAGGGTGTGGCACTGCAACTGTGGTACCACTTCAAAGGCGGTGCCTCCACCCCCCCCCTGTACCGGCCCCATTGGTAAGCAGCAAGCCTTATCTGTCATAATGGACCTCATAAATAAAGACATAGGGAATTTGCAGACTTTGGATCCAACCCAGTTTGGCTTTGTCAAAGGCAGATCATGCCTTTAAACTTGGTTGACTTTCAGTCACCAAAGCCATTGATGAGGAAAGGCAGTCCATACAGCCTACCTCGATCTGGCTAAGGCCTTGATACAATACCCCATTCGGGTATCATTGAAAAACTCATCAGCTTAAATGTCAACCCATACATCACAAGATGGGTTGCAAACTGCTGAGTGACAGAACCCACAGGGTCAGAGCTGCTGGCGCCATGTCAGACTCAAAGCCTGTCCTGGGCCCACTCTTGTTTGGCATCTACTTTCGTACAAGCAAACACAGGAGGTTATGGCTGACAAAGTTTGCAGATGACTGCAAACTGAAACCCATAGTGAAAACACATCTGACACAGATATCCTTCAGAAGGGTCTCACAGAAGCGGATAACTGGTGCCAGAGCCACGGCCTAAAGTTAAATGCCAAAAATGCATAGTCATACCCTTGGGAAAAACAAGGTTACCCTAGCTACCAAATAGGTGGCAATCCACTGAGCACAGAAGAAGTTATCAGGGACCTGGGGACCCAGGTTGATAGTAGTCTGTCATTCGACACCCATGTAGCTAAAGTAGTTAGGAAGACCTTCTACATTGCCCACCTTATCATGAAGGGATTCTCATCTAGATCAAGGGAGCTCATCACTCATCAGACCAATGATTGAGTACAATGCCCGACACTTGCAGCAGCTGGAGGTTCCTCACCAAAAGGATAAAGGGTCTCAAAATCATCCCTATGCTGCCCGACTGAAAGAACTCCAGCTCTATCAATTAAACACACGCTTGCTCAGAGGTGACCTTTGCCTAACATACAAGGCTCAAACCCAGATTTGATGAATATGCTTCACCTCAAAAATCTAGATCCATCAGAGCCACAAGGCGGAGACTTAAACCTTGACCACGGCTATTAATAGGGCGTGCTGGAGGGATAGATTCATCACCCAAAGACTCTATGCTGTGGAACAAATCCGGTACATGTGAGGCAGAGCACCTCGCTGGCCTTGTTCAAGAGAAATCTTGACCAATGGATGGGAGATCGCAGATATACCCCAGGGATTACCTCAGTGTCACTGCTCGACAGAGGCACAGAAAAATAATGGGTATAGTTCCCCATACTAAAGGGGTGGCCTAAGCCACAAAACGATGGGCTAGGCTTGTAAATGCCCTCGGGCAGATAGCCTAGTATGAACCTATGAACCTATGAACCTATTAACATTTTATTATACATGACTGCAAGATCTGTGGTCATGTAAGGGACCACACAGTTTTGTTATATGTGTTTTAATGTAATGAGATGGTTATGAGTGTTATGTCACATTATTTTGAGCAAACATGACCCAAGTGCATGTAAGCAGTATTCTGCTTAACTGAACAGCAATACAGACACTAATCATTTACGTATTCATATGGCAAAGATTTTATTTATGGTAAACAAAATATTCAGAAGTCGGAGAATCAAATATTCCAGCAGTGTAAAAAATGCAAAAGTTAAAGCAACGGTACTGCACAATACCATTGAGCTTCAGAGCTTTTATCATGAATTATTGTCTGAAAAACGCTTTACATAGTTTGTGTTATGTACTCAAACCATTCCAGGATTTTATGGCAGAATTTGTGAAAGCATTATTGTTTTCTGTGGTTCTTTATAAAGATATTTTACTGTATCAACTAATCATCTACTCTTTATGAGCAAATATCTCAGTAAAATGATGGTTATGTTTAACTATATATGCAAAGCACTTGTTCAGTCTGCCTCTCTGGAAAACTATAAACCATTCTGCTTCTGTCATAGGAAAAACAAAGAGCTTCCCTTTGCCTGTGTGACTAGCTTATTCAGAAATCTCTAAACTATGTTATACAAGCAGAATCTTATTTATAAAATCTTAAACTAGTGACCCACTTGATTTAAAGAGTGGCAGCAGTTTAAACCCTATAATATTACTAATTAACCTGTGCATTGAATACAGAGAAAAGAATGAAGGCAACATGCCAACCAAGAAAGGCAGTATATTTATCGGGGGGGGCTTTAAGAAAGTATAAGGCTTGAGTAACTTTTATCGGTGATTTTCAGAATGGCAGCTTTTCCAAACGCGCACACACATGCACCACACGTGTGCACTTGCATGCAATCCCCCCACATTACACACACACACACACACACACACACACACACACACACACACACACTCACACATGCACACATGCACACACACACACACACACAAATATAAGCCACCTTATTGTTAAAAAGTGATTCCACATGCTATTCTTTACCTTCTTGATACAGTTGAAGTGCATAACCTGTAATGCACAGTAAAACACCCCATTCTGGATCTTACACCATGAATCAATGCTTAAATGCTAGATTAAAATCAGTCAATAGAGCAAGAGTCTTGCGTTTAAACACATTTTGTTAGAAAGACAATGTAAAAAGGTAAGAGCAGTATTCACAGGTTGTATGCATGAATACAGTGAGGTGTACCCAAGCAGAGATGAGGAGTGATTCAGAGAAATAAGATGCTCTTAAGCAGAGCAGTTAGAAACTTAAATTCATATACAAATGCATAGTTAATTAGATGTAAATGAGAAAAGTGTACAAAAGACATGACTTAACTATGTAAATGAGCCTTTCTTCCTGCCTTTTGTGATTCTGAGTTGCTTTTTGGCATCTAAGTGCACCTCTGCACATTTGTGTTATAAGAAGTAAAATTGTTCTTTCCACTCACTTTGTAATCAATCAGCCCAGTGCACAGTGCAGCATCATCGAACTAGGAAAATGAGAAGCAGGCATAGAATGACCCACGCAAACCTTGTAGAACAGGAATTACTTGACAGATTTAGAGTGGACAGGGAGATCAGGGAGGCATTGGTGAATTTGTACAGCCCAAAAACTGAAAGTGGTGGAATGATAGCAATGAATTCAAATTGCACCTCTGTGGTGGACATCGGGATATATAGGCTCTTAAATCCTGGATTGGATTCAGTTTTCTGACAACCTTTACAAGAAGTACAGATTTTTTTTAATCTCTATCATTATGCCTGGCGAGTAAAATCTGGTTAATATTCTTGGCTTCCTCCATCTCCAGGTGACCGCCTAACATGTGACTGTGGGCTAGCTTCATTACTACTTACTCCATCTCTGTGTGACCTCCTGTCTCATGACTGTGGGCTTACTTCATTATTAGTGCCTTATTAGGTTTTGGTACTAGTAACTGATGTACATTTCTTCTGTTTCTTTATTTATTCTATAAAAGAGGTAATAGCTCAAAATTGGGATAAGAAGTAATGAGAACATCTTGTTCACTATCTTCCCCTACAATCTTGGTTTTATTTTCTTTTGCTCTATTTAAAGTGCCATCTTCCTATTATGTTTTATTTTAACTTTATGTGGCTTATGTTTAAGCCTACTAAGTTAGGATTACTTTCTTTAGTAACGTGTCTCATGGTGGATGACGTAACTCCTATCTCCAAAATACCAGCATGGCAGCTTTTTCTATGTCTTGTTGTGCAAATGGCAATTCTAAACAAAAATGTCTACTGGTTTATTGTCTTAGCTATAAGTAAAGATCTCATGAGGGCTCTCTTGTATTTTAGGTTGCCCTCACACTGCATTAATATGAGGTGATATATTTCTCTCATGTTCTTTCCTTCCCTGTGTTAGCCTTCTACTGCAGGGGATATCTCAGAGAAAAATGTATCATCAGTTTTACCTTTTTTGGGCTTAAAGATATGAAATGTTAAGAGTCTGTCTTTATCTGACTTTTCTGCTTGTCACTAACAGAAGTAGGTCTCAAACTCTGCATTCTCCAGCTTGTTTCACATTTAGTACTTATTTTGTTCTGAATGATCTCATTAAAGTAAACATCTTCTATTTTTGTCCTAGTTTCCATGTTAATGCCTCTTGTAAGTGTCTGAGCAAACTTTTTCTTGTGGGTATTCATATTTTTGGGGTCAGGGTTTAGGGTTCCCCATCAGCTCACCTTCACATTGTATACTGGCATCTCTTATAGTATGAAATTTCTTTTGCTTTGTTACTGTGGCATGAATCTGATAACAGGCAGGATTCCTTTTGCTATCTACTATAACACAAGTTTATTTCCTTCTGTGCTAAATCCCTTTCCTGGTCTTGATTTTGGATCTTTATATGAATACCACTGTGTTGTTGACCCCCCACCCCCCATACTGAATCATGAGTCAGATCAAGAGTTACAGCCACAGGATATAACAGTGTTCCTAGAACTGTTTGAATTTCTACATGTATAAGTGGGTACCCTTTTCTGACACTATGAATGCACATTACCTCTATTCTTTGGTCGTTAATAATATTATGCTTACACAACAGGGCAACAACAAAAGTAATTATGTTTGGGGGTGGAGCCTAGATGGCCAACTAAGAACAGTGAATTTTGAAAGCTCCATAAACTAGTATAATAATATAGGAAATTTTTATTATTGTCAAGTTTAAAATGTCAGCAATCTATAGATAAACTACTAAACTACATAAATATCAATTTTGGTGGAGATATACAAAATGTTCCTGTCAAGTAACTTGGAGATATATTGAGTCACTGAATATGAACAACTCAAGGAATTCTCGTCCAGATGCTGCTTTGAAAAAAAGAACTGCAGTTGATGACATCTACCTTACAGGAACTCTCTTTGAAGATGGATGGCTTTAAAAATGACTTAGAAAACCTCAAATTAAATTCTCAAAAACAGATTGATACTCTTAAGGAACTATTACAGCAACACCATACAAAAATAACAAATATAGAAACTTCTCTAAATGACATTGAAGAGAGACTCAAAGAGGAAGAATTCCAAAAAAAATTCTGCCTAAACAGAATACATGGCTGCTTACAAATTAGATGGCTTAGAAAACAGGGAAAGGAGAAACAACATAAGGATGTTTGGTCTGCCTGAAAACACTGATGGAGAAGACATTATTTCATTCTTGACAACCTGGATTTTTGAAATTTTGGACTTGAAAGTGGGACTTTCATTTGGAATTGAAAGGGCGCTTAGAGCACTGAGGAAACCTGCTTCTAACTCAACAAATATTCCACCTAGATCCATAGTTATAAAATTTCTTTCATTTCTGGACAAGAAACTAATATTAGAATCTGCTTGGAGAAAATCTTTATTTCTGGACAAGGAACTAATATTAAAATCTGCTTGGAGTAAATCTCCCTTAAAATACAATCAAAGTCTGATAAGGTTTGACAATGAGTATTCTTCCAGAATACTAGAACAAAGGAAAAACATCTGACCAATAATAAAACTGTTGAAACAAAACAACATTAAAGCACAGCTGGCCTTTCCAGCCAAGATAAAAATAAGTTTTGCCAATGAGATGCGAACCTTTAATGACTTAGAAGAAGCTACTATATTTATCAAAAACAACAACATAGTGTCTATCCCAGAAGAAATGTAATGGATGGCCCCTACTCTAACAAGATAAAAAGAAACAAATCCTTGGACTGATGCTAGAAAGAAGGAACAAAAAACTGATTCCAAGATAGCTGTCTCAAAAAAATAACTCTTACAACTACATCTCTCAAAGAATCAACTGATATGGTACATCCCTTATCATCTGTTTTTATTTAAAAAAAGGAGGGGTTCTTAAACAACTGAGAAACAGTAATGATTTATTCAGAATGTTCAAAGAGTCCAATAATTCTTCACAAACAAAGGTAGGTCAAGATGGGTTAATATTTACATTATATATAAGCCAAACAAAGCAGCATATAATACAAACATAGAAGTTTCTATACCCATACTTGAACTCAATGAATACTTATCTTGTTCAATTTTCATTGATTTTACTTATAATAATTTAAGTACTTAATTAACTAATTCAACAAGGTACCATTCATCAGAGTTCAGACTCAAATGTAACAAATTAACATCATATATAATAGCAGTAACAGCACAGTGTTTTGAAAAAATGCTGTCATGGAGACTAATGCCTTCTTCGGTTAAAGTATGATTTAGAACTGTCATGTATATCCTGGTTAAATAATAGTAGCAAGCTCTTAGTACAAATGTCATCATTATTCTGTCTAAATATAGTTAATATCAATTATGGCAGGTATCACAGCTACGAGTGCTGTTTGATAAATCCTGATATAGTGTGCATGGATGCAGCTGTGTCTGGCAGCTAGTACAAATGTCATTATTATTCTGTCCAAACATAGTTAATATCAATTATGGCAGGTATCATAGCTTCAAGATCTGTTTGATTAAGCCTGGCATGGTTTGTGTGGATGCAGCTGTGTCTGGCAGCTGTTGTATGTTGCCGTTTTTATCTCTGTGAAGCTGTGGGTTGTAGCTTGTGATAGAGGTTTACTGATGCTTTGTATTAGGAAGAGACATTTGGTGTTTTAACTCAAAACACAGCAAAACACAACAAAAAAGATAAAGCAAAACACACCAAACAGCCAGTACTTCTCCAGTATTCTCCTTTATTGTTTACGATCTGGTACCTCTGCAATTCGCCTTCAAGGATCACAACTCACTGCAACACAGCAGTGACATTATATATCATTAAATCTCAAACAATTAATCAATTAATCAATTTAACTCTTAAATTCAAAAAAGGAGAAAAGTTTTAAAGTGATCTCAACGAGACTGGCACATTATGTGAAAAATATAAATAAATAAACACAGAATAAATGATAATACATTTAAATATATCTTACATAAATATACAAATACTTTATAAATATTATCACAATGAATAAATGCACATTTCACTATAAATATAACATAAATATAATATCTATTTTTAACATAATTAATATAGTTAACCAGTATATAGTAATTAATTAAATACCCAATTCTTGATTTAAGCCATTGGGTTTCAGAGTATTGAATTTCAATATTATCCTCGTCTCCAATTCTAATAATTTACTAGATATATTATCTCCCCTGCAAATGAAAGGTTTGGCCAAAACACTAAATTTTAAACTATCAGATCGACCATCGTGTACTTCTATGAAATGTTTAGCGACAGGACTCAATGGATTCGAATTCCTGATGTCCTTCAAATGTTCCAAAATTCTTATTCTCACCATCCTCTTAGTTTGTCCTATATACCAAATATTGCTACAAGAGCAAATCAATATATACACAACACCTGTAGATTTACAATTAAAATAGTGCTTGGGGGTATGGTTTATATGGTGTTTTAGCCTGGATCCAGGGGAAGGGGGTGGGTAAAGCTGTGATTTGGGATATTTTGGCAGAGAATAGTTTGTTTATACATCTGCTGAGTGAGAGGTAGGAAGGCTGGAAGAATGTGTTATCTTTTGTTGTGGCGGTTTGTTGGGAGGTTTTTTTTATCTGTATGCTCTCCGTTCATTTCCTGGCTGCTGCCTCTCTGAAGGGGAGGGAATTTAGGTTTGAAGTTGCAGTGAAGTGAAGCTTTGCTTCAGGTGCATTGGGAGCCTCTGGTATGCAGTACACAGACACACTTACAGAAACAGATTCTCCCAGGTTGCTATGGTAATGGAGACAGAGTGACGATAATGCTTAACGGCTCTGAGGAGCCTCTAAGATGATTCTTGGCAATTAAGTTTTTGGTTTAAAAATATAGATATATAATGAAGGGGCTGTTTTAAACCACATGTACACATATTGATGGCCTCCCAACACTTTGTTTAGCTCATTAAGTTGATTCTTGATAAAAAAAAATAATAAGCACAATTTTATATTTAAAATGTATTTTGGTCCAAACACAGTAAGGACTTGCATAAGAATGGAAGTCTGAATTATTGTGAAAGACCAACAGCACTTGGTCTTGTGCAGTACCCTTTGCAGTGGTCTGAGAGGTGAGGTTTCTCGGACGTGTTGGGCATATGGGGATAGCTGATTCTAGGGGTGTTGGGGTTGCCAGGAAGTGCTAGAGAGTCATCAGATTTCCATCGTGGAAATATCTGTGGGAATGGAAGGTGTGTTGAGTGGTTCATTGGCAGAGTACCACTGCATGGAACAGGCTGGTAAAATAGAACAGGGCAAATGTTAGTTTGGATATTTTAAGAACAGCCTAGAAACACACCACATGAATGGTATTCTGGAAAAACTGGATGCACATTGTTGCCCATGCTTGAAGTACTGATATGTGTGTATGTAAGGATGGAAATATACTTATAACAAATAAGAAACAACTAGAAGGGTCTCATAATATAAAGTCTATGGACTGTATAAACATGCTTGGAAGGAGCTAATAATAAGAATAAGCATTACAGCTTGTGGTCTCTCAAATAACTAAGTAACAGCTAAAAAAAACACACACACAATAGTTATGTAATGTATGATTTTAGTAAATCTAGACATAAAATATATAATTGTCATATAAGATGAAGCAGTCTGCTGAATTTAGATATTAAAATCAGGATTTAATAACATGGGCTTGTGTATAATAAGGCTACTTCTTAACTTGTCATAAATGACATACACTACATTGAACATCAAGGGGAAGCATGATGATTTTTTTATATAAGTAAATATGCATAACAAGTCATGTAATTGCTTTAACTTGAATTGTAGTTTTTGTAACCCATCTTGACCATATATAACACTTAAGTGGTTACCAAGGTAACTAATGCTTTATACATGACATCAAACTGGCAAAGTTGTTCAAGAGACACAATAGAAGCCTTAACTTGAAATGCCATAGAATGTAACAATCATATTCTGAACAAATAGTATTAAATTTACAATAATCACTCAGTTTAACCTTTGCTGATTATACAAAATAGAATGTTGCCATTTAAATCTAAAAACTTTCAGTATATGCCATAAAATGGCAATTTATGAACATAGAAAGGGAACTTGTAATCATTAATCACAATAAGTGAATTTGTTGTTTTTAACCTATAATTTCACTCATTTTATAATAAGAAATGACAGATATGAAAATCCTTATGTGTAGGAAATGGGGGAGAAGGATGTACTGATAATTAAAATGTGCTAACTTTCATCAATGTTCACATAAAACAAACTTGATGCTTTAAGTAAGTTAGTAACAAACAAAGTGATTACTTAAATGCTGGCAAACAATGGAATATGACTTCTGATATATCCAGTCAAATACATTGTATTATAAACATTAGGTATAAATATTACCATCTATTTATATTAAGTAATACGTTTTGAAAGACTTCATCAATAAGGGTGAATAGTTAAATAGCTGTGTGCTATAATCTTTTACCGAGGTTTTATATATGATACATCCTACTTTACTATGATTGAATTGCTTGTTATCTATCTTTCATGTTATTAATTATTGCCTACACAATAAGTAGACATTTATATTGTATTAGAATTCTGTCTAATCTACAATAGTACTATATGTTTTCAAAATAATATAAATATTGCTTATTTCTATTTCAAATATTCTCCATATGATAATTCAATTTATGGAGATGTTCTGGATTGTCAAGATATGAGTGATAATCTGATGGACTTAATCCATCAGATTAGGAATGATCTTCATTCCATGGCTAGTGCAGATCTTAGTTTTGTTAACATTTATTAATTTAAATTTATTTCACAAAAACATTTTAGTATGTCTGACCAAAACATTACTTTATTGGTAAGCATTCAAAGTATAAAACTGATAATTTCCTTTAAAAGCTCAAATATATACTTTATAGTTATCAGAGAAAAATGTTCAATAGTCACAATAAAACAAAAAAACACATAGCCTAAATAAGCTAAGATGGATTTAACTTTATTATCTTTACCAGTGGCTTAAACAATCCTAGCAAGAGATCAAATCTACTGAAATATTTAAAACTGAACAAAGCACAAGTTGTCTTCCTTAAAGAAACTCATTTCAAAACAAATGACAATTACAAATGGAATCCTAAGGAATATATGATATTGTCACAATCCAGTTATAAGACAAAGACAAAAGGGGTAATAATTTTATGGAAAACAAATGTGATTAACTCAGAAATCATTTATAAGTATGAAGATAAAGAAGACCTTATGGCATTAGTAATAGTTAAATATAATAACAGAATATGGACCCTAGCCAATCTATACTGGTTCTCAGGCATTAGAATAGGAACTGTTAAAAACACTTGGATTTAATTTCCAATAATTATAAAGGCAACTTAATATTAGGAGGACATTTTAACGTATATTTCATATTTTTGAAACTACAAATAAAAGACTGCAGTGTACATCTGCTGTATCAAAAGCTTTAAACAAGTGGGTAGGACCATTTCACCTTGTAGATACTTTCAGATTTAAAGAAGATAAATCTTTGTTGTTTTCCAATCAAGATCACAGATTTGGTACCCAAACTAGAATAGACAAAACATTTGCTGCCCATGACTTACACTCTAAAATCATTAACTTCTCAATCACTCCTTGCCCCTTTTCAGACCACAGTTCATTGATACTAAAACTTCAAAATGGGTACAAACCATTAATCTTTAACTCCAGAATTCCAGCATGTGTAACTAAAATTAAAGAGTTCAAACTCTGGTTATTATCTGAATTACAGTTATTCTTAGATATTAATTGCACCAAAGAGATAAATAAAATAATGATATGGGACTCATTAAAAGCTTACATATATGGTAAAACCATAACTTGGTATAAAAATATCAGATAATAGGATTCTGAATTATTAGATCTACAATCCAAACTTTTGTCAGTAAAAGCTGAAAAAGTCAAAATCATTTGGAGATGAAAAATAAAGTAGAAGTATTAAACAATAAATACAATGAAATTCTAACACATAGAACTAGTTTAGCTTTAGAAAAATTAATACCTTGGCCACTTCTCCCAAATATATATATATATATAATTTATCCACAAGAATCAAAATACAATCAAAAGCTAATAACATTAAAAGTATCTTCCATGAAAAGAAAGGGGAAATGTCTCAGATATAGGTGACATTCTTGAGGCCTATAGAAATCACTATATGGAACATTTCCAAAAAGAAAATATACATATCGATCAATTAAATCTAGATGAAAAATGTTCTAATATAAAAAAAGCAGAAAAATGAAAACTAGATCTGCAAGCACCCATATCCTACAAAGAAATTACAGATACAGTAACAGAGGGTAAAAATAACAATGCTCCAGGTATAGATGGCATAATTATGGAAACATAAAAATTTGCCTTCAAAAATACTAACCCTCTTCTATAAAACTCATTTAGAAATTCAGTCACAAGCTTTAATACCACCCTCTTGGAGATACTCCTTAATCACACCAATCCTAAAGGAAAAGAAATTCCCAAACCTCTGTACCTCATATAGACCTATACCATTATTAAATAATGACTATAAGGTATTTATGACAATATTAACTAACATAATGAAAATACCACTATCCAAAACAATATATAATGATCAAACTGGATTTATATTTCATAGACACAAACATGACAATATTAAAAGGATAATTTATCTTATAGATTATGTTAATAAAGAAAATAAAGAAACACTCATAACTGGCTTAGATATAGAGAAAGCCTTTGATTCCCTAAATTGGGACTATTTATTCAAAATCCTAATGCTATTTAAATTTTCTACATCCTTTGTTCATCTCCTAAAGAATGTGTATATATACAAATAATTTAGCGTATGTCAAGTTAGGTCCTTTTACCTCTGAATCTATACATATAACAAAAGGCACTAAACAAGGATGTCCCATGTCACCAATTATATTTGCTCTGGCTATTAAAATATTGTCAGATTCAATTCGTAACAATATAAAAATCAAATGAATAGATGTTTATGAACATTACAATTCTAAAGTAATGCTATTTACTGATGACATATTACTAACATCTAATACAAAAGAAACATTAGAAGAATTAGATATATTCATTGACAAATTTCATATGACTTCAGGACTCCATTTCAATAAATCAGAATCAAAATTTGTATTTTTAAATAAAAAAAAGAACTGCAGACTAAGAGGGATCACATCACAGGGAAACAAGAATCTACTTTAAAATATCTGGGAATTGAGTTATGCAAGGATAATAATGAATTAGTCTTGAAAAACTACAATAATATCATCAATACAATTAAAATCTCTGTGAAAAAATGGAACAAAATAATATTAACATTTGAAGAGGGATTACAGTTAATAAAAATGGTTTTACTGCCCAAGATCCTATATATAGCCTGGGCAATACAACTGCTACCAGAAAGGAATATACATAAAGAAATAAATTCATGCCTAATAAAATTTTTATGGCTTCCCAAAAGAAACAGAATAGCTTTAATACATCATATAAGACCATGGAAACTGGGAGGATTAAACTTTCCTGATATAGAAACATATATAAAAGCATCAATATCTAAAACAATCTCAGATTGGATAAGTCCAAATTGCTTTGCAAATTGGAAAGAATTACTAACTGTTATACCAATAAATTAATTTGATTTACAAAAAAAATTCAAATAACAGATAAAAGCAATTTGCCATGGCACACATTATGCATTAATATGCAATATAGCATAACTAAACCCACTAAAACTCGTATGAATAATTATTACACTGACTCATTTAGGAAAATTATTAATGCAAATATAGATTTAAAACTCTGGTTTGATATTTTAACACCATTTATAGTCACTAATAACTTTCCACATAAAATATATAGAGAAATTATTAATTCCTTGGAACAGAAAGGATTTGTTTGTTGGCTCCAGTGTATCAAAGAACTAAAAGTTTTAGATATGCAAATAATAAAAACAATATACAAAATTCCACAACAGGACTGGCTACCTTTACAGAGTATTCTGTCATATTCAGAAGATTTAAGTAGAATAATTAACAATTCTTCATTTAAAGAAATACCTACATTTATGAAATACAATTATGAAATTATATATAATGACTTTAACACGGGAAACATTATTTCAAAATTTTACAAAATATTGATAAACTATAAAACAACACCCAAAACTTCATATTGGAAATATATAGCAAAAGGACACTCAATACAGTTAACTGAAGATATTAAAACAAATATCTTATTATCGATAAAATATACATCCTTTACGCAATACTGGAAAGTTTTAATTGGAAATGCTTGCACAGAGCATTCTTAACCCCAGACAGACTCAGTAAAATTAATTCTTACATAAAATGAATATGTTGGAGATGTGAGCACGTACACAATGCAGATTGCAACCACCTTTTCTTTGATTGTGTTAAAATTAAGCCATTTTGGAATGGTATTAATAACTTTCTACAAGCTTTATTTAATGAAGCATTTTATTTAACTAAAGCTCTTAGGTTATTAAATGTGAATGAAGGTCCTCATTTGAATAGGTCAAACATGTATCTAGTATGGATTATACTTACAATTTCAAGGAAGTGTATAACAAGAAGATAGAATACAAACACAATACCAACTTTGGAAGACTTCTACAGCCTACTGAAGACCACAGCATTATTGGAAATTAAAATTAAAGTACCAAGAATTTATCCAAAGCCATTTATCAACAACCCTAGGGGAAAAGTCTTATCGTTGATTGACACTATACAATAATTGATCAGACACTCTGATAATGGATTGGACATACTTAGAAAGTAACTGTATACATTAAGATATGTTATAGTGTCAGGCTAATGCAAATAGTGTACATAGTTATTTAAGATGTTATGTATAAATACTATGGAATTCATTCAAATATATTTGAAAAATAAAAAAAATTTTGAGAAAAAAAGTAATTATGTTTCCACAATGTACCAAATCATGAACCTCCCTTTTAAAACATGGAACATTTCATTAGCTTGGTTGTAACACATTTACATAATGCTGACTCAGTTATCCTAACTGAACATTTATCACACTCCATTGAAATAATTTCATCTAAAGCATGCAGGTAGTTTTTTAAATTTCTACTAATAGCATTTTCTTCAGTATTAGTAGCACAGAACACATCAACATCAACTCTCTAAGCACATCTGAAACAAATGGACACATTATTCACTGCTTTTTGTTTCACAGATTATGGCATATTTCTTATTTTAGATTTAGATGTAGAAGCAGACAGTTTAGTTTTAAACATTGTCTCATTAAGTAATATGTGTTCTATTATAGTTACTAGAGTTATTGAGATAACTCTGCAATGCCCATTTATATGTTACTAAACAAAGCTGCTTTAAACCTATTTCAACAATTTACAGCATTTTCATTTTAAACTTTCTATCAAGTTCTAGACATAACTTTAAAAGTATGCTTCAAATTTTGAATCTATGCACCTACCAATAGTATCTAAACCCTCATTCACAATAGGTTTGATGGCAGAACATTTACTCAACATTTCTACCTACTACTGTCGGAGTACTATAAGGATTGACCCTAGCCCTCTTTCAATTTAACATAATTTTAATGGCATTTACAAAGAAATAGGAAACACAGCATTAATACAATGTGCAAATGAGTCAAAATTATATTTCTGCACCTAGTATCACTATATACATTCAATCATACTGTGATGCCCATGCACTGGCCCAGCCATCAAGGAGCCTCTATCCTCACCACTAACACCAGTGAGGGGTGTCCACATAGGGGAGGATAACAAATACATATACAGTAAAGTACAATTTCCCTTAAGAGCACACAGAGATCATAGTCAGTCTGGGGCTGGTTTCTCCCTTTCTCTCCAGACCCCAATAAGACTCCCCACTGGCACAGCTATAGGGTCCAGATCTCACCATAGTGGTCAAGCAAGCTAAAACCTCCAGCACCCTCTCTGTCCAACCAGTGCTTCGTGTCCCTGCCCATGTAGCTGAAACACACACTTTGAGGTATGAGTTATATAGAAACACACAGACCCTCCTGGGGAAGGCTGGCACAGGTTATCCAGCTATGCCCCCTTCTCTGGCAGGCTATAATATAGAAATTACTGCCACCAATCACTAATATCAACTACTAAAAAGGCCCTTAACAAAGGGTGTCCAGTTATTACTGTGCAATATTATTATCCAAATGGTAAGTGTGACTGAACAGCAAAGCTTATTGGAGTGACTTGGGCAGTATCACTATATACATGCAATTAAATTATCTCTACACAAAACATCCACAGTGGAAAGGTTTAAAATATTTAATAATAATTAATAAAAACACAAGACAATACTTCTTACTACACAGTGCTAGTCAAGAGGTCAGAGATCACAGAGAAATGCTTAAAATAATACAGTAGAAAAGTTCTTACATCAATACAGAAAAACACTGATCTAATCTTCCTACTTCCTAGCTATACCTAAGAGAAAACACAGTTCTAAAATAAACATATATAGAGCATAGGCAGAGTGCTGGTGATGTTGGATGTTCTCAAGACAAATGCAAAATGCTCTGAGTCTCTGTGTCCTTAAATTGATAACACAGTACCACTGACTCATTTCAGATGACATCATTTTCTGTTTCCCAGGCTAACAGAAGCTCAGAGTGTAACAGCCCTTTTGATCTTGCACCTGTGCAGGAAGCTACAGCAATAAAATACATTATACATGCAAATTCTAGCAATTAACTCTAGTCTCAAAACAAAAGCAAAAATTAATTCATCCAGACATCTCGGCTCTGGGTTTTGTGATCAAACAATTGCACAATGCTTGACTTAGCTTTCCTACAGCAGAGTGCACTGTTGTTAAATTTTTGTAGTTCCACATTTAACACCATTTTCTTCCATTTAAGAGAACAAGCCTGTGGCTTATATTAATATTTACAAATGACAGAATTATCTACAAAATTCTATCTGGCTAGGCTGGCAGCCTTCACCTAACTTCACACGTATTATATACATTTATAATCATAAATGAATCATAACTACTCCTAAATGCTAAAAATAATTAAGTATCTTTAATACAAACACTGGTGATGTAGATAACCACAAAATCAGTATACTGTCCCTATGTAATATCCCTATAGAACAAATGACCCCGCCAAACTTTTAGGCATTGTAATAGATCACATTTTAAATTTGATCAGCACATTAATGATGTAGTTACCAAAACAAACAAAAAAATTAAGAATGCTGTATAAAGCCAAACCTGACTTAAAACGACATTTACCTAATTTTGTACTGGTCTGGAATGGTTCATTGATTCAGAGTACGATAGTCAACACACATGCAAATTGACCCATTCTTTTTCCTGACAACGACAATGGGAAAGGCATATGGACTTCTTGACTCTCAAATTATCCCTGCAGCTTTTAGTTCTTCCAAATGTTTTCTTAAGTCCTCCAGGTCTCCTGGGGCTACTCTTCTGGAATGTTCCCTGAAGGGCCGGTCCTCCTTTACTCTTATTCAGTGTTGTGCACTTTTTGCACAGCCCACATCTATTTCACTAGTAGAAAAATATTGTTTCTTTTTCATTAGTAGCTCTTTAACTCTGGTTAGCCACTCAGGGGCAAGAGACCACCTCCTATCTCAATTTCTTCCAGCTTCAACTCGTTGGCTCTGCTCTCATTCCTTGTCTGCAGGCCAAACTTCTGGAACTAGTTCCAGCCCCGGTGACAAGTCACCCATTGTCATGCATTCATAAGTGCATTTGGGAAATGTTTATGCTGCCACTCTCTTACCTGTTTCTGTGTTGATAAGGAATGAGAGCAGAGCCAATGAGTTGAAGCTGGAAGATATTGAGATAGGAGGTGGTCTCTTGCCTCTGAGTGGCTAACCATAGTTAAAGAGCTACTAATGAAAAAGAAAAATTGTTTTTCTACTAGTGAACTAGATGTAGGCTGTGCAAAAAAGTGCACAACACCGAATAAGAATAAAAGAGGACTGGCCCTTCAGGGAACATTTCAGAAGAGTAGCCCCTGGAGACCAGGAGGACTTAAGAAAACATTTGGAAGAACTAAAAGCCGCAGGGATAATTCAAGAGTCAAGAAGTCCATATGCATCTCCCATTGTCGTTGTCAGGAAAAAGAATGGGTCAATTCACATGTGTGTTGACTATTGTACTCTGAATCAGTGAACCATTCCAGACCAGTGCACAACTCCCCGGATTGAAGATGCTCTAAATTGCCTGGTGGGCAGTAAGTGATTCAGTGTGTTAGACTTAAGGAGTGGATACTACCAAATCCCTATGCACCCAGAAGATAAAGAGAAGACTGCTTTCATCACCCCTTTGGGATTTTTTGAGTTTGATGGCTTACCTCAAGGTTTATCAGATGCACCGGCAACTTTCCAGAGAATCATGGAAAGAACAGTTGGAGACATGCATCTCCTGGAAGTCTTAGTCTACCTGGATGACATCATTGTCTTTGGGAGGACCCTAGAGGAGCACAGAGAAAGACCAATGAAGGTATCGGATGGGATTGAGAAGGAAGGCCTGAAGTTGTCAATGGACAAATGCAAGTTCTTCCAACCTTCAGTGACCTATGTGGGACATGTAGTGTCTGCAAATGGAATATCCACAGATCCCAGCAAAGTTGAAGCAGTAACATCTTGGCCCAGACCCAAAACTATCACAGAGCTGTGATCTTTCCTGGGGTTCTGCAGTTATTATAGAAGGTTTGTGGAAGGATTTTCAAAGATAGCAAGACCCCTCAACCATTTGCTCCAAAATAATGAGAAAGCAGATGAAACAGATGAAGATATCCTTGTGAAAAAGCCTAAGGGACCGAGAGGTTCTAAAGAACTCATTTAGAGTCATTGGGCTCCTGAGTGCAAAGAGTCATTTGAACAGCTTAAGTATTGCCTCACACATGCCCATTTGCTGGCATATGCTGACTCAACAAAGCCATACACTTTACATGTGGATGCTAGCAGGGATGGCTTAGGAGGAGTCCTTTACCAGAGTATGACAAGAAGCAGAGACCTGTGGCTTTTATCAGTCAGAGATTATTCCCCACAGAAAGAAACTACCCTGCACACAAGTTAGAATTCCTTGCCTTAAAGTGGATGGTAGTGGACAAGCTGCATGACTATCTCTATGGGGCTGAATTTTAAGTGCAGACTGTCAACAATCCGATGACATACATCCTGATCACTGCAAAGCTAAATGCTACTGGCCACAGATGGATGGCAGCTCTATGCAACTATAATTTCAGTTTGAAATACCGCCCAGGACAGGAAAATGGAGATGCTGATGGACTGTCCAGAAGAACTCAGGGAGATTTGCAACCCGACGATGAATGGGTTAAAATTCCAGCA
The DNA here is from genome assembly GCF_019279795.1 of Protopterus annectens. NCBI lineage: Eukaryota > Metazoa > Chordata > Ceratodontiformes > Protopteridae > Protopterus > Protopterus annectens. Next base: position 860,566,122 of record NC_056748.1, on the reverse strand, counting down.
CCAGGGGTGAGAGCTATGTGCCAGATTGCAACCTGTTATCAACACATTGAATGTTGAGCTCAAAAGTTGGGTTTGTCGGCAGCAAGCATACCCCAGGCTTACTGTAATCTGGTCACTTTTCAGGCTTCATCGCTACCAGCTTTGAGTAACAGTGACCTTAGGAGAGATCAAAGTGAAGACCCCTTAGGTCAGCTGGTGGTAGCTGCTTTAGAGAAGAAACAAGTTAATATGCTTCACGCTGATATTCATCCTCTGGCAAGATGTTTGGCCAAAGAATGGGACAGACTCCAGATACAGAATTGACTAGTGTATAGGAGATCTCCTGGAGAACTTGGCAGTGAAAAATGGCAATTGTTGCTTCCTCAGAAGTATAGAGAAGTAGTACTCTGGTCATTGCATGATGAACATGGTCATCTTGGTTATGACAGAACTATGGGTCTGGTATGAGACAGGTTCTGTTGGCCATGCATGAAGCAAGATGTTGAGGATTATTGTCGTACATGTTCATTGCATTCAGAGAAAAACTCTGCCGAACAGAGCTGCCTTATTGGGTCAAATGGAAAGTAGTGGACCCATGGAACTCATCTGTATAGATTTTCTATGCATTGAACCAGATGAAGGCGGAATCAGTAATGTGCTGGTGGTGACAGACCATTATACCAGGTATGCTCAAGCATTTCCCACTCACGATCAGAAAGCTATTACAGTGGCAAAACTACTAGTTGAGAAGTTCTTTGTATACTATGGCCTGCCAAAAAGGATACACTCTGATCAAGGACGTGATTTTGAGAGCAAGCTTGTCCATGAACTACTCACTCTGTTGGGAGTCCAAAAAAGCTGCACCACTCCTTATCATCCTCAAGGGGATCCTCAGCATGAGCATTTCAACAGATCTTTACTAGACATGTTGGGGACACTATCTGCTGAGAAGAAGTGTCAATGGAATAGACATATAGCCACAGTAGTGCATGCTTACAACAGTACTAAAAATGATGCTACAGGATTCTCACCTTACTTCCTAATGTTTGGAAGAGTAGCTCGTCTTCCTGTTGATGTCACCTTTGAAGTCACAGCTGATGGTACACCAATGCGATCTCACAGCAGTTATGTGGAGAGACTCAAGAAGAACCTCAGACAGGCTTATGAGTTTGCTGAAAAATCAACGGGACAAAGACATCAGTGAAACAAGGCTCACTATGACAAAAAAGTAAGGATGCATGACTTCCAGCCAGGGGACAGAATTCTTTTGAGAAATTTGGGACTACAAGGAAAGCATAAACTAACTGACCACTGGAGATCTGAGATTTACATAATTTGTTCTCAGCTACCTAATATCCCTGTCTACCAAGTTTGCCCTGAGGGGAAAGAAGGACCCATAAAAACCTGGCACCGAAACAACTTAATGCCTTTGACAAAATCAGTGAGGCTCATGAATCCTGAACCCAGAATGGCTCAGTGGAAGCCTAACTCAAGGTGAACCAGAAGGAGAAGGCAGAGAGGAACTATCCTCTTCAATATTCAAGAGCCTATGCTTCCTCCTGATGAAGGAGAGGAGGACAGTGATAATGACTGGGGTTTCAGTGGGCTTTTTTGTGAGGATGTTGAAGACCCCATGGGCTGTAATCTCAATGTAAATGCACCAGAATTCATTCCTTGTCATTTTGAGCAGCCCAGACCTAACAATAGACTAAGTAATGTTTCTGTGCCTCTTGCAGAACCTGATACTGATGAAAGCCCTGCTATGCAAACTTCAGAAAATAGTGCTGAGGATACTCATACCATTATGGGAAACAAAAGTGAAGTTATATAAGAGGAGATCTTAGAAGTAAACAATATGCCTACTGAAGAACAAGACAGTGAATGTGATGTGATTGACAAACCTTCCGAGCAAAATTCCTTAGCTGTCTCTAATGAAGCAAAACTGCAGAGACTGATTTGGCCCCCACAGAGACTTACCTATAACAGTTTGGGACATAGAACACAGGAACCTGTTACCACAGCTCATCGGAGGGTCTGCGCTCATAATTCCTATGCCTCCTACTCCAGTGGTGACACCCCATTCCAAGTTAAGCATAAGGCTGATTACCCTTGGTGGAATGTACCTTTTGAATGCAAAAATATTGTTCAATTGATGGTGCATTAGTGTTTGTAAATATTTTCTGCTAATCTACCTTTGACTTGGGGGGACCCAAGATTTTCAAGTGGAGGGAAAGTTTAGCTCCCACTGTATTTCATGTAGAAGTAATAGACTGCAGTTTTCCATTACACCACAAGGTAGAGCTCCTTTTCAGGAATATAAAAGACAATTTCAAAATTGAAAGAGGATTCTGGAACACTAGCTGAAGGAGGGAAGACTGAAACATGTAGCTGAAGGGAAAAAGAGCCTTGCAGCATGACTGGTTTTTTTTTTCTAGTGTTTTGGGACAGGGAAGTGAAGTAGCAGATTGTGTCTGTCTCTTGCTGAAATCCTGGATATGGTATGTTGTGGAATCAGGAGAGAAGTCTGAAACCAGTAGTTCCATGCCTGCTATGATTCAGCAAGAAAAGGAGTTCCCTTGGGCCTAGTACCGAGAAGCCATAGATGATTACCAGAGTTCTGGTAGGTGATTGCCTACTTTTCTCATCAGAAGAACCACGGTGCCTGGTCACTAGAATATTCTTGATGGAGTGGTGAGAGGCACTGGCCGTCATTTTATATTTTTATAAGATTGTGGTTTCCCCCCTCTTTAATGCTTTATGGATTACAAATAACTGGGATCCATATGAGCTTCAACTTGGGCCCCATCATGCTGGCAGCAAGACTGTAAGTAGTCACTGGCCAGTGAACAAGCTATAATAGAGTGTTTCATAGTTGGTCTGTTTATAATTGATCAAAAGGGGGGTAGAGGGTGTTAGTACTGATGAATGACATTGCATTCTCTCATATTTGTATTGTGGCACTATAAATCTTTATTGTTCAATGATAATGCATTTTGCCATGTTAGTACTGCTACCCTAAAGAATCTTTACTGCTCCATGACATTGCATTTTCTTATTTTTGTATTGTGGCACTATAAATCCTCATTGTTCAATGACATTGCATTTTGCTCGTGTTAGTACTGCTGCCTTCAAGAATTTTGCTGCTCAATGACATTGCATTTTCTCATATCTGTATTGTTGTATTATGACTCTTTTATTGCTTAATGACATTGCATTTTTCTCCCATGTTTGTATTGCTGCATTATAAAACTTTACTGCTCATTGATATTGCCTTCTTTCTGCACATTTGAATGTCAAGACCTTCTTATGTTGAGATCTGGGGAAGAGGGTGAATGTGTGTTTTCATTGCATGCATATTCTCACCTTGCCTTATTGCTAACTAGTGCACTGTTGAAATAATTTGTTTATGGTTGTGCTATTGCCTTTTTAAACTAGATGTGTCACCTAGAATAAAATCTGTCCCTCTTGTCACCTTGGTGTGTTGGGCCTAATAGGGGTGTCACCAGAGTCAGGTAGGAAGGAACCCATATCTCTTCAACTACACCTGTGGGTGCCCTGCAAAACTTTAATAATTTAATTTTCATTCTTAGGTTATGTTACCATTTAAGGCATGTTTTGCCATTTGCTTTTTTTCACATATCTCATTTATTAGACCTTCGTCCACTTTTTGGGTAATATCAAATTCTTAGGATACTTTGGAATGTATTGCGAAGATCCTTGAAGGAAAGGGTCTATAGGTACCAAGTCCCAAATTCTACACAGCTGGTTCACCAGATAAAATTATTTTTTTGTTATTAGGATCCAGTATTCGGCCAAAAAAAATTTAAAATATAGGATCTATATCATGTAGTCGAAGTGCCATAACTTCAACTGACATATATTCAAATGCATATGTCTGAAGTTATGGAACTTTGACTACCTATAAAAAAATGAAAACACAACAGACAAATACAAAAATTGTTGTATGCAGAGGGGTAAGCCTCCCTGCACCCCCCACATCCCCTGCTACTTAAATATACCAACTCTGAGATCGCACCACATTGAAGTGAATGGAAACCTCCGCTTATGGAGATTTCCATTCACACGCTCGAACATTTACATTTTCAAACATATGGTCTCTCGACCATATGTCGTTCGAAATTGTAAATGCTAGACTACATGATAGGAACCCTAAAATATATCATAAACATTCTTCAAATAGTGTAAATCATTTGGGAATATTTTTCAAAAAAATTTTTTTTTTTCTGACTTAATAGTTCCCTAGATGAAGATAGCTTTTGAAGATTTGATCACAATGGCCAATATTTGTTCCCAAGCAGAAGAGATGCAAATGTTTATTCCATTTTGCAGGAAGTAGTATTGTTATGGGTAGACCTGATACAATAGTATATATTGACTAATTTTCTTTTTGTAAGATATCTTTCTGTAGAACATTTCAAAAATGGATTTACAGGAATAGATTTGGTGATTTTTAAATAGCTAGCGTAGGGATTATTATAAAAATATTTAGAATCATTACAACAATAGTACAGAGACAGTCAAATGGATGATGTGAAAGCTTGATTTCCCCACTTCTGATCTCTTAATGTACTAACTCTGAGGTCACATAAACTTAGAGAAAATGGGCATTGTACAAAAGAAATATAAAATCCTCCTTTTACCACATATCTGAGTCACACAATCTAAATACAAAGCACAATGTGTTTAACCCTATAAGCTCCAGTGTTCTAAAATATCACTTACAAGCATATTTTATGAGACAGTATAAGGCCACACAATAGCGTGGCATAGAAAAACTATGTAAATCAAAATAAAAGATTAATATTCTTCAAAAGTATGTAATTTATCAACTTAACTATCACAAAAAAAGCTTATCATTGATGAACCTAACATACAACTTAATCTGAGGCCATGCATACATCTAATATATAATTTATATCTTCCCTATAGAATCCCTTCCCAACTTAAATACATTTTGTTTCACTTTATCCATCATTCCATTTAACCATAGCCTTCTTACTATATAAATTGATTTAGGCTCCCAGCTGCCCATACCAAGGCAGTCTCACTAATATCTATAATAACAAGTGTTATAGCTTAATGGACAAATAAATTTACTACTAAGAAGCCAATAGGTCCGGGCAATTGATTGTTTTTACTTGCACATACCTGGAATTTGGCTCTTCTAAATATTTGCCTAGCAACAACCTTTTCCTTTTTTTTTACTAGTTCTCCTCTGGTCCCTCCTTCCTCCAAATATCTACCTAGTAACAACCATTTGCTTTTTTCTTACTTGTTCTTCTCAGGTCCTCCCCCCTCCCCAATCCATGTTCGGTGTGAGTTTACTTCTTACTCCAAACCAACAGATGACATTTTTAAAATAGATAGTCCTCCCTTGCTGGTCCCATGGCTTATTTGTCCACTTGCTGTTAAATGTATTATTTTCAAATATTTGTTTTGTGGCTTGCTTGTACATACTGTAAATGCAATTTTTCAACTATCTGTTGTGCATTGTATGAATAATTGCTTTATGAGAAAGATTACTACTTGCCATGTGTACTTCTGCTTTTGAGTTGTTTAAAGTGTTAATTGTTTAGTAGTGTAACATATTTTCTACTTGACATGCATTATTATGCAGTTAAACATTATGTAAATGTATGCAGCTGTTCAGTGTGTACTTCTATGCAAAATTACCTTTCTCAGAACTGTTTTAATGAAATCTGTATTCTAGTGAGTTGGAGTGTGTTTGTGTAGGTACTATCTCTCACTGTATGTACTGGAGGCTGTGTATTTTCATTAACTACAATTTAGTGACTTGCTGACTTAGGTTTAGTGAACAACAAAGTAAGCCAGCAAACTGTGACACTGAACAATTCCAATATTTATTAAATGTCAGCCATAGAAAAAGGAAAAAACAGACCGGTTTCAGCTAATATAGTTACATAACCTTCCTCAGTGTTAATAGAAGTAAAGAACAAATTCCCTTTTATGCATGACATCAACCAGAAAAAAAAACATACTGATTGGTCAAATTATAAATGCTCATTAAGACCTGGTGGAAAAAGTCCACCTAATTTAACTATCCACTTTTTTCCTTTGGCATCAAGAATATTGTGCCATCCTGCTTTATTTAGTCTGTTGCCCTCAATTTTATCTATTACCATAAACCTAAAAGTCACTGTCGAATGTACTAAGGCGTGTTTATATAGTGCACTAGTGGGCTTCCTTATCCTCATGTCACTAATGTGTTCAGATACCCTTATTCTCAATAGTCTAGAGGTCTGACCCACATAGAATGCTGAGCAACTGCATGTAGCCAAATAAATTATCCAATTGCTACTGCAGTTAGCAAAAAATGTAACATCAAAAACATTTCCTGAGTTCTGACTCATGAACTGTTTAGACCTTATAATTATATTGCAGTGACTACAATGACCACAGGGGCAACAATCCGTAAGAGTATCCCCCAGTAGTTTGTACACCAGTATCAACTGAACCTCTAGCTCCTTGTTTGTAGTGACTTAAATGGGAGCCCAGATTTCTGCCTCTAAAAAAAGAAAAGCGGCATTTCACCTGAAGAAATTGAGATAGATTGTGATCTGCAAACAAAATATTCCAATGACTCTGTACACTATTCATAATTGTGTCTGTGTTCCTATATGTAGTAACCAACCTGATTTCAGAGTTCTTAGTCACTTGTTTATCTTTATATTTCAACAGATCGCCCCTGTTTAGTGTAGTAGCCCAATTACTGGCCGTCAGTACATGTCCCATTTTATAGCCTCTTTCATGAAACCTCTTAGTAAGATCTTTCTTGAAGTATTCATAAGTAGAATCCCCTGAGCAAATTTGTCTCATTCTTATGAATTGCGACTTGGGGATGTTCTTAGCTCTATGAGGTGGATGATAGCTGGATGCATGGAGAAGGGAATTATACTGTGGATATTTGCGGAATAAATCATTTCATAAAGTGTAATCGGTATTTCTAGTAACTAGAACATCAAGATATGTTATTTGTTCCAAACTGTAATTCACAATAAATTGCACACCCCATTTATTTTCATTAAGGTAGCCAACAAATTCCAACAAATAATCCACATCCGATCTCCAAACCATTCAGCAATCATCCAAAACCCTCCTCCAAATGTCCATTTCCACCAGGTAGATGTTATGTGCCTGGTCATAAATCAAATGTTCCTCGACATAAACCATGAAGAGGTCTGCATATATAGGGGCAAAAGAAGCCCCCATAGCTGTACCCTTAATTTGCCAATAGCACTGTTCCTGGTAGAAAAAGACATTTTTTTGTAAGGACATGTTCAGTAAGGCATATTAAAAAGGTGCTGAAACCAGGTTGGTAGAGGTCTGATTTATATAGCTAACATTCTATGGCTTCCAGACCGGCCTCATGTGGTATATTAGTATATAATGCACAAACATCTAGTGTACATAATAGCCACCCCTGTTCCAACTGAGTTTCAGAAATAATCTGAAGAAATTCGGTGGTGTCCTTGATTCTGGCACGGACCCATTTTAATAGTGTCTGCAGGAATTTGGTGAGAAAATTTGACAGTGGCTCAGTGAGTGAACCTCTACCCGATAGAATCGGTCTGCTGGGTGGGTTACAAGGGTTCTTATGAATCTTAGTTAAAAAATAAATATATTGATTCATAGGGTTCGATACTTTGAGATGATACAAAGTAGAGTCAGAGATAATCTCTTCCTGCCTAGCAGATAGCGAGAAATCATCAGTCTGTTTTTTGGATGTAAGTGTTGGATCCAAAGGCATTTTCACATAATGTTTCCCGTCTCTAAGTTGTTTTTGTGCCTCACTATCATATTGAGCCCAGTTCATGAGCACAACTGTCCCACCTTAGGTTTAGTGACACTGAATTTGTCTATTTTTTGCCTTAAGGTGCCTAGAGGTTTGCTGTAGCCAGTAATACATATTTCTTATATGTTGTAATATACTGATTACTACAACTGAAATAATAGTCTACAAATACCACTATTGTGCTTATTTAGTGGGTGCTGCTGCTCTTCCACATAGTTACTGTTTATTTTTCTTCCCATTATCATTCCCCCTTGCTCTTTTCTTTAGCCCCATATTGCTGTGCATTCCCAGCATTCATGACACTGCTACAGCTCCTTTTACTGCACATA
>NC_056748.1:860246764-860257480 GCF_019279795.1 Protopterus annectens | reverse complement strand
AGCAAACCTCTGTAAAACAGTACCAGTGGCCACAGCCCTGGAAAAAATAATATAACAAGCAAACCTCTGTAAAACAGTACCAGTGGCCACAGCCCTGGAAAAAATAATATAACAAGCAAACCTCCGTAAAACAGTACCAGTGGCCACAGCCCTGGAAAAAATAATATAACAAGCAAACCTCCATAAAACAGTACCAGTGGCCATAGCCCTGGAAAAACTATCAGTATAGTCATACACACCCACATTGCAAACAGTAGAAGAGATTAAGTTATTGTAAGCAATTTTTCTTCACAAGAAGAAAGTGTAGATAAAACATTCCTCATACTTTTGCAATATACCAGAACAAACTTTAACATATGAGCCTGACAATTTAAAATTCTGAAAATCAAAGTACGTTAGTATACACTTTTTTCCCATACCTATCAATAATTTGCACATACTTATTAGAAAGATTAGAATTGGAATTAACTAAGTCCTTGACAGCAGACGAGTCAACCAAGGCTATAGGTACTTTGTCAGGTTTGGGAATAGTTATCGGACAACTTCACAAACATGACAAAGTTCTTTTATTAGAGAACCACACAATTGAGTTAAGCGCTTTTGTCAGCCTAATCAGCTGACTTCATCAGAACAAAGTAAAAAAGTACTTACAGCCATATATAGTACTAAAAGTAGTCACATGATACAATTTGAAAATTAAAGTGCCAAGTGCATAAAAACATGTATATGTATGTTTTTAGAGACAGCTAAACAAGGCTGACTATCTGGAAAATTGCAAGCAGTAAGACATATCCTCTCAAGCAGACAGGACAGGAGGAATGGGTGTAGGTTCTGGAAAATCCTTCTGTAACAACTGATAGTATTTTATGAGATTGCGAAACCTCAATGTTTACCCAGTGAAACAAGGATGTCAGCAGGCATAGACTATGTACACTATAGTGTATACTTGGCTAGCCGAGGGTAGCAAAAATATCAGAGAAAAAAAAATAACTTCCTAAAATTCCTCCCCTCCCCAGTCCCACTTGGAAAGCTTATTGGCTGATTGACTTGCAAGCATAGGAGAAGTTGGGGGGGGGGGGGGGTGACCTGATGAGACTGCAAGAATTACTTCTTTTTATTTATTTTACTTGCTTATTGTTGGCTGCAGGTATATTTGACAGGCTCTTAATTCCCGATTAAATACAGGTGCAATTAGTTGTTCCCTTTCATTCCTTGTATTGCTGACAGCTGAGGAGTTCTGAAGCGATCGCATTGAGAGAAGGACTTAATCTGGTCATGGAGTCCTCCATCAGTAACAAAAGAAGGAGCAGTGTAGGATAGTTTTCTTTTTTTGAGATGACATTGCCAGTGCGGTATGGCTTAATGTCCATACTAAACACGTTGAGTATGAGCGAGTCATGTTTTATCAGTGTGTGCATCCCCTACATCCATAGTCTCCTAAAATTCGGTTGAGTGTGTGCCTGCTGCTGCATGAGTGTCGCTGTCATGGTGTAGTTGCTAGTACTACCTTGCTTGCCTGAATTGCTGCATCTCTCAAATGGAGTTGAAATGAAGACAAACAAGTCGGACAGACGAGGAGCTTCTTTTGTTGTGTGCAGTGTGGATTAATAAAGTAGCAACCAGAGAACAGTAAGTAACAAATTGTGTGTGTGCATGTGTGTGTGTGTGCGTGTGTGTGCGTGTGCGTGTGCGTGTGTGTGTGTGTGTGTATGTGTGTGTGTGCGCGTGCGTGTGTTTTTGTTTGCTTTTGTGTGTGTGTGTGTGTGTGTGTGTGTGTGTGTGTGTGTGTGTGTGTGTGTGTGTGTGTGTGTGTGAACAAACACCCAAAAATAGAGATAGATTTATATATTGCTCTTATAAACTTAAAGAAATGCTGAAATAACTGGATCTGTGTTAGCATGTATTTTCTGCATGTGTGTTACAGGGAAGAATCAGAATTAGGGACAGATTTTAAATATTGCTCTTTTAAACTTAGAAAGTTGCTAGAATAACTGGATCTGTGTTAGTATGCATTTTCTCCATGTTTTTGTGTGAGAGAGAGAACAAAGACACAAAAAATAGGGACAGATTCTAAATATTGCTCTTATAAACTTAGAAAGTTGCTGGAATGACTGATCTGTGTTAGTCTGCATTTTCTGTGTGGTTTGTGGAATAACTGGATCTATGTTAGCTTGTGTGTGTGTGTGTGTGTGTGTGTGTGTGTGTGTGTGTGTGTGTGTGTGTGTGTGAACAAAGATCCAAACACTGGGGCAGATTTTAAATATTGCCCTTTTAGAAAGTTGCTGGCATATCTAAATGTCTTTGTGCTGGCATGCATTTTCAAAATGATATGAAATCATTCTAGACAAAGATCTAAAAATAGGGATGGATTTTAAAATTCCTTTTAGAAACTTAGAAAGTTGATGGAATAACTGTCTCTGTTTTGGAATGCATTTTCTGAAGGATATACAATCTGGACAAAGACCCTAAAATGGGGATAGATTTTAAATATTGCTCTTATAAACTTAAAAGTTGCTGGAATAACTGGAACTGCGTTAACATGCATGTTCAGTGTGTGTGGTGTGTGTGACTCGCTACGTTGATATGGTACAGGGCTTATTGCAGTGAATCACTACTACAAAATGCCAGTTAAGAGTGACCATGGACATCTCAGAAGATTGAATTTTGGTAGGGTAGCATGGATGCATAGAGGTAGCAGTACCCGACATTAGAGGGCAGATTGAAAAAAAAAACTGTTTATACCCCTGACTGAAAACACAGGGACATTCTAGTATTCTCAGAGAAAAAGAAACCCCACATGAAGCATCAGAAACTGAGCTTTACTCTGAGTCTGAATCAGAAATCCGTGGACAAAACTCTGAGTCTGTCCCTGCATCTTCCTGTTCAGATTCAGCATCTTGAATCTCTTTCAGAAAAGAGGCATCCCTCTTTCTTTTACCAGAAACTACTCTACAAGAAGAATTTAGCCTGAATAAAATGCTGAGCCAGTACTAATAAACTACTCCTATCCAAAGAAATTTGAGGAGTAGATACATGTTTGGTTTTCTGTTTCTTTCTGACAAGGAAAATGAGGCCAGCTGTGTTACTGCTTCCCCGGGGATGGGCACAGCATTATGACATAACAGGGAAACCTTCCCTGTACCCTTTTCCATCTTCCAGGACTGAAAGAGTGTCTCTCCTATTCTCATTGTGGGAACTCCAACAGCCACAGAGGCTGTGGCTAACCCCTGGTTCATAATGTCCGTAGATACTACCCCAGAGGGATTCGGGGGTAAAAGATGAGTGGACCAAGGTACAAAAATGGCCACAGTAGAGTCACCCACCTGCAGCTGAGGCAAATTGCTAGCCTGATGTGGTAAAAAAGGCTGTTTGCTTAACTTTTTCTTTTTTTGTGGCTGGAAGAAGGATCGACTATGGGACTGACAATCTGTTCCATTGTGAAGTCGAAAATGGTGCCTCTCTCCTGGGTAAGACAAGCAGCAAATGCCAGTAAAACTACCAGTCTACAGAAGTTACTTTTGTGACAGAAAAAGCACAGTAAAAGCACTTTCAAACTGTATGGCAGCCCTATAAATGGAAAATTAAATGCACATTTTCCATAGAAAATATGTTATTAATTAATTTACACTACTGTAAGGCTAGCAGAAAAAAAAATACAAGTGATTCATATAAAAGTACGTTACAGTTTCAAAACAGTCCATTAAAATGCAACACTCCTAGCTTTAAAATAAACTTCCTGAACAGCAAAGTAATTAAATATCAGTAAATATAAAAAAATGGAAGTTTTTCCCCAAAAGGAACTTATCTGGCCAGCAAAGGAAAGCAGAAGCTGAGCCTCGATCCTAGAAAGCCCCAGTGGAATGGAGTGTTCAGCAGCAGTAAAGCTCTGAAGGGATTTGTGCCCAAACATGTCTTTTAGTTGGCTTGAGCTGTTTGACAGTTTGGGTGTATGGAAGGTGCCCTGAAGGTTTGAAAGCCAGCTGTTACATTCTCGGCAGGCTAGAACCCATATACCTAAGGCTACTGCAGCAGTGATCAATATGAAAAACATGTTCTTTTTCTTTTTTCATTATGATATTTTTGTCCCAGTGCCTGCTGACTATCAAGCTTCACCAGTTGGACTTGAGCATATTTTTCAGAGTTGTTCATGGGACCAACATTTAAGCAGGCATAAGGGATGTTTCTGCTCTTATCAGCATCACAGCAATGAGGGCATTTGGTGTATGGCCTAATCCCTACAGTTGGTAGGGAGATATCTAGCCTGCATCACCTGGTTGCCACAGTGCCTTCTCCTATGGGAGTGCATGTTCCTTTGCATTTACTCAATGAAGAGTACTGCCAACTGGTTGCTTGGTACACCACACAGACATGCTGTCATGCTGCTGACCCTCCTCCTTCCTCCAAAGTTTGCCCCCTCCCAGTGGGCAGGCACATCCATACTCCCTACCTGCAACTTCAAGCAGACAAGCTGCTAATCATACTAGGATCGCCTGAGCCTTAGTCAGGGCTTTATTCCTTTGTGCTACAGGGCTGCATTTTTTTCTAAAAGGAGACTCTTTAACCGTAAAAACTATAGTTACTACATTGAATTCTTTATTACTAAAACATATAGTGGGAATCTGTCACTAACTCATGATCCTTTTTGCTATTTTGAACTAAAAATGAAGGATACTTATTTGCAAATGGAGCAAAATTCCTGTATGGTCATTTCGTAACTGTATTACACTGCTGGCATTTTAATTAGTCAAACATATATTTTTTTTGGTTACAGACAGCAACATAACCCCGTTCTAACTTCCAGATGCAGTACGTTCATTTCCTGTTCACATTTACTATCCATACTAAGTAAATGAAAGGCAACAACTCTGTATTGCTAGCGTACCCATTCAATGGTCCCCCCTTTACTTTTGTAGATCTCAACAAGCATTTTAGCCTTGGGGCAGAGGACAGCAGGTTCCTAGAGTATGAGCTATGAATGTTGGTAAAAAGTGGAACAAAAATACTCACACAGCGGAAAGAAAGGTGATTGGTCAGTATTAGGAATATGATAATGGTATATAGCTAGAATGCTTATAACAAAGGAAATATTAATACAAGTTTCTTAACAAAAATGTAGTCATACTGTTACTATTAGCTTCCCATGCTTATCATGTGACTGAAGATGGCTGCATTAAAAATGGAAGTTGCTGTTCTTGAATAAAGATAATGACAGAGGGAGAGAGAGATGTATCCCATTACAGTTGACTGGGATGAAACCTTCCACAGGAACACAGCCATGAAAGATGTCAGTCAGCAGTAAACTGAAGGCAAATCTCTCAAGACACTGTGAAGTATAAACCTGTGTGGTCATGTTGGGACTATTCAGACAAAGCAACTTTAATGAGAAATAGTTGCCAGACTACATGCATATTATGGTGTGACAATGTTCCAGTTTCATTAACAAAAGCACTGCTTGGTGTTCATGAAATAATAGCTTAGCTTAATTACATTTGTATCAAACAGATTTTTTTCAGAAGGGGATAGGAGTAAATGCTGGGAACTGGGACATTTATGTGCCTTTTTCAGTAAGCGTTAAGTTATTTCCGCCTTAGCATTGTATCTTCATGCTTCAGAAAGAAAAGGCACTGTAAGCTACAGGGTATCTATGTTATTTCTAGTTAGTTCCACATAATCCAGATTAGAGTCTTAGTAGCGACATGACTAAGGTCATTGGGTGATATATGGAACTCAGTTATTGACTTCATCCACAGTTGTGTGCATCTGCTAGAAAAATCTCCCAATGGAAATGTTTTGGGGAGTCTGGCTAATATGTGAAGTTAAGAGACATATTTCTGCAGCACCAAGTCAACCAGTGGGAAAAAACAAGCAAAGTACGTGTTCTGCTTTTTTGCAGAATCCTCTAGAGTGTGTGTGTGTGTTTGTGAGTGTGACATGTCTAGATTGTGCTCCACACGTTGCTGTCTTTTAGTCCCTCTCAGAAATTTCTGTTCAGTTATGATTCCCAGCATATTTCATTTACCTTGTAATGCCATTTATTCTAAGAATTGCCCTGCTTCTTTTGCTCCTTACAATGAGTCTTTAATGGTTACTGTGATGACCCACCACTGGACTAATAATCAAGGAGCCTCAATCCTCACCACTGTCACCAGTAGGGGACATACACTGGAAGGATGACAAGTACACACATGGTATTTCCAGATGCAGATCTCTGCATCAAGTGCAATTTCCATTTGGAGCACACAGAAACCACAGTCAGTCTGTGGTTGGTTTATCCCTCTTTCTCCAAATCCCCTGTAAGATGCCCCACTGGCACAGCTATAGAGTTGAGGTTTCAGCTGAGTGGCCAAGACATCCAGCACTCTCTCTGTCAAACTAGTCCTTAGTGTCCCTGCCCAGGTATCTGACACACATTCTTTGAGGTTTGATTTACACACACACACACACACACACACACACACACACACACACACACACACACACACACACACACACACCTGGGAAAGGCTGGCACAGGTTTACTAGCTATGCCCCCTTTTGCCCAGACTATAAAGTAGCTATCACTGCCACCAGCCGCAAAGGGTGTCCAATCTTGCTGTGTAATATTAATATTAATACAAATGGTAGTTTGACCAATAGCAAGGCTATTAGGGGTGGCCCACACAGTGTCACCAAACAAATATGCAAGTACTCTCAAAACGTAAATATCTCAAGACAGATTAGCCACAATGAAAGGTTTAAATATATTTAATAATAAATAATAAATAATAAAAGAACAGGACAATACTAAATATATATTCACAGTGACATCAGAATTCAAAATCGCAGGAAATATTTAAAAAAACATTGCAGGACAGTCTCAAATAAAGAAAGAAAAATATCTAAACTAAGCTTCACTATATTCCTGAAAATATCTAAGAGAATTGTACTGTTCCCTAGAAACTTGCTTCATCAGATCAAGGCAGATGTGTAATGAATGGTTCTTGTCAGGTCCAAGACTGAATAGAGAATGCTCTGTATCTCTAAGAGACTTTTTAAATTAATATCAAATATAACTGCTGGGATAGCTTGCAGAATGACATCATTTCTTATCATCTGACTCTATCCCAGGTGAAACCCCCACTGCTGGAAGCTGGCAGTATTTAGCATCTACCTGTGAAAATATATAGACCTCAGATATTTGGCAGATGCTGGAAGTCAAAAAACAAGTACATTCCTTCACATTTCAAGACTAGTAATTATTTCACCCTAGAGATAATACAGAAGGGTCCCTAGGTTTAGACATTGAGTCTCCTTGCTGCATTGTAACTGAAAGATGCCATCTTTTATGGTGTAGCCATAAAGTAATTTAATTTCAGTTATTTTTCTGACGTTAACCTCCTGTATTCCAGTTTCCACTATTAAAATATATACATTTAAACAGTTACAATAGTGCATGTACCTTTCTGTTCTCTTCCAGCAGGGCACACTGTGGTTGCATTTTAAATGCAAGCACTTTATAAAATACTTTTTTAACACACGTCTGTACAGCCCAGTTTGATATACACATCACACGCAGTTCTAATATAGTTGTAACACAAACATCTTATACAGATCGTGTGGATATTCAGAAATGACATATAATTATTTACAAAATTCCAGATAGCTGTGCTGGTAGTATCCCCCTTTGTCACACCACAAAAATTCCAGATAGCTGTGCTGGCAGGATCCCCCTTTGTCACACCTCCCTTGATGGTATAACCAGCTTTTTCATAGGTACATTTTTGAAGTTTAATAATTCTTTAACTTTTAACAATAAATTAAAGCATAGTTTGTCATAAGGGTAAAAATAAATAAAAAAGAAATGTAAGAACAGAGTATTTGATAATGTTGATGCAGTTCACACCCTAATACAGATTGTTTGTTTATTTCTTTGTAAGCATTCCAAATCAGATAAATTCATCTCATTTGTAACAGCCAATATATGTGGCTAGATTATTGACATAGAACAAAGGAATTTGCTTGGTGGTGGTCACCTAGGACCCAGAATAAGCCCCAAAAATCCAAAGACCTGATGAGAGACATGAAAGGTCTATTCACCAGAGAGCTGTTCCCCTTACTCAAGAAGGGTCGACCTCCCATGTGCATCTCTTAAATGATATTTCAAGTTGGGACTGCTAATGTACCTTGCAACTAAACTTGAGTAGCTGTATATGCAGACTGGCAGTTTTCATAAATAGTTTATCTGAAACTGTAAGCAGTGAAGTTAAAAGATTTCACGTGTGTGTTATATATCAGGGATAGACAACAAAGAAGCTGTAAATCTTATTTCACAAAGATGAAAATGTATGATGCCTCTCTGTGTCTGGGGCAAGCCATATGAACTACATTTTCTTTTCAGTGATCATGGTGATAGCAATACTGGGGCAAATATCTAGTACCCACTGTGAAGCACTTTAGTCCAGGTATTAAACATCCAAGCACTGTAAGCATTGGTACTTTAACATCAACTGCAATATAGAAGGCAGACTCATTCAACTGAATCTTGTTAGGTTGTCCCTCAGTAAGATAGTATACTCTCCCCATGCTGTTCTTCAGGAGATCCTTGGCTATTACTAGCCTAAAAATATAAGCGTCTCAGTCTCTGAAATTAATATCTGTTTTTTCACATTGCTAAGATCATTAGATACTTCCATCTTAGTATCTCCAAACAAAAAAGACTGAGGGATGTAAATAGAAAGAAACCAACAGAATAGAAAGTAATTGTAGTGGGGTTTAAGAAAAGCAAAGTGCAGTGGCACAAGTGCATAGAAAAGACACTTGTATACATGCCACAGAAAAGTCACAGAATTACAAAAGACAGCGTGGATACTACAGGATAATGATAATGTATACATACTATAGAACTATAAAACCAGTTTGTATAAAAGGTTGTTTCACTGCAGACGTAAAATAAAAAATAACTTTTTTTGCCAGGCATAATGGGCAACTTGTTAAGCTATACCACAATCATAGCATTAACTTTGGTACACATAATAAACAGTATAGGTAAAAATTAGTAATTAATTAAGTAAATTAGTCAACAAATACAATTGTTTGCTTAATGACACAGGAAATCTAAAGAAATACCAACTCAAACAGCACATGGACCCAAAGGAAACCCTAGAGCATAAATTCACAGGAGTCTGCCACTTAGGACAGAAAGTCGAGGAAGAGTGACAGAGACTCCAGAATTTAGACATAAAGTAAATATTGCTCCTATAAACTATAAAGTTGTGAGAATAACAAGATTTGATTTAGCATGCATTTTCTTAAGGATATCAAGTCTGAAATTTAAATGTATGTCATTATTTTGTGACTTCAGTCCTCAGTGATTTGTTAGAAAACCACATTAATAATAATTTTGTGAGGAACAGTCCAAAAATATGAGGCAAAAATGTGGACAGTCTGCAAAAATCTGGCACTTGAGCAGTATGACCACAGTTTCACCCAAAGTATCACTATGCGTTCAGGTAAAAATAGAATCTGTGTAGACATGACAGCATCCAGCAAAGCTGCACAAAGGGAAAGGTACATGAAACTAGAACTGCTGCACTGCATACTAATGAAATCAGTATATCAGCTTGAGCTTAGCTATAGCAATAGATGTAACTTTATCCATACAGGCCCAATGGGTATGAAACAAACGTGAAACATGTCATTCCACTGAGTACTTCTTCACTAAGTACCACTTAGTAGAAGTTTGGGTGAAACAACTTTTGCCAACATTGGAGATTACTTTCTTCTCCACTGTTGTGTGACTCCAGAACAGAATACTTACATTTGGGGGATGTAGAGGTCTCTCCCACTTGGTGGGAGCTGGGGACTTGCTCCCTGCATAAAAAATACCTCCAAGGTCCACTGAAATTTGCTTTAGCCATTGTTTTTTTTGATCGATCATCACTCACTAAAAGAGTTGATGGTCAATTGGCATGCGCATGAAAAGCTTAGACTTGGTTAGTTTTGTTACTGAAAACTTTTAGTATGCAATACAGCAAGTCATAAAGTCATAAAGAGAATTACTAATTTCACAAAACTTGGGTATCCACTGTAGAATAGAGCAGAATGAAGCTCTGACTACAGACCAGACCAAACAATACTGGTTTGATTGTCAGCCTGGACAGTGGAGTAGTTGTCTGAGAAGTAGAAATACAGATGATATGCCTGTTCACAAGTGTGCTCAGCTTGAATGTGATTTCACTACGTAGGTGGGAAGCATCTATCAGTAGCCCATGAACCCTGCCCTTCAGTGCATGGTTATGTCATGCAGAATTCCTCAACCACCCACAGTATGATAGTCCCACCCCTTTCATTCCTCTCTTGGTTCAATAGTAATCCATATTTCCATTGAGTCTTTGCAACTTCACCATCGTGAGGATGGCAAAGTGTCATGCTGGGAAATCATCGCCATACATAAAGAACAGAAAAAGATGGAATACTGCAGATATGAAGTCAGTCGTAATGAAAAGAAAAACTAAGACAAAAATGCAAACGACTTTATTACTGACATTATAGCCTGTGACACAGATAAAAAAATAAAGAACGGATTTCTAGGAGAGGTGTTAGATAGATGAAGAGAAAATGCTCTTATTCAGAAATAGCAAAATGTGAAATTTTATAAACACAACTTTAAATTATATAGACTTATATTTTCCAAGAAAATCATGCCACCAAGCTCAAAAAAGGTGAACACAGCACATG
>NC_056748.1:860166764-860234264 GCF_019279795.1 Protopterus annectens | reverse complement strand
TTTACTATACAATAGTATACAGCACTATATTATACTAAGTATACTATAGACCTTACTGTACTGCACTGTATTATACTAATTATACTATAAACCCTACTGTACTGCAGTGTATTATACTATAAGGTTTTGTTTAGTTATTTATTCATTTATGCCTGCTTCTGTTGACCAAGAACTATTAGGTCTATGGTATTGTTCATGGGAACTTCAAGAAACAAATGGCCAACACACTGTATCAGCAAACATTCAACTTATTTTGAAAACCATAGACTGGTTTCAGCAAAACATTCCCTTTTTCAGTGTATAAAAGTCTTTACTTTTACACACTGAAAAAGGCAATGTTTTGCCAAAACCAGTCTGTGGTTTTCAAAATAAACTGCATATTTGCTGAAAAGTGTGCTGGCCGTTTGTTTCTTGAAGTTTGGATTTTGTCCTTGCACCTTGCCATACTTGCATGGTATTCTGTTTTTTGGAATCTGTTCATGGGAAACTTGAGGTGGTATTTAAGCTGACTAGGGGGAAGTTTAGTCAGTGCACTGCAGAAATTCGCTTTTTCTTTTTGATAAGTCCTGTGGCATCTTTTATACCCACCTGAGCCACGCCCACTACCTGACCAAATGCATATAAACTGAAAATATCCAAGGTGAAAAATGAACTGTTACTAGCCTTGGATGCGCTAAACAGGACGCTGCTTCAGACTTTCATGCATTTCCAGTATCTGTACATTCATTCATTCTTCTACCTACTCACCACATATTATAAATACTCAGGCAGATGGAACCTCAGCTTAACATCTCATCTGAAGGATGAAACACTCCAGAATGCAGCACCCACAATTATGCTACACTGCAGTGTCAATAGTGCAAAAATCAGACAAAGCACCAGGTGCAGGAACAGAATCCACTGTCACGTGGCCTTCCTACAAAAAGGCAAGTGCGCTTATTAGTTGTGAACCACTGACATTGACAATGAATATGCTGGGCACTACATTGTTCTGCAGCTGTGGTATACAGAACTGTATCATCATGTGTTATACTACACTATATTATCATAAAGCACACTGCACCACACTATATTACACTACCTAGTATAATACATTTTATAATATGTGTGCCACACTGTAACATACTATGCAGCTCTGTACTACACTGTATTTATTGTATGCTATCCTATATTGTATTGCATTATATTACTGTAGGATATTATGTACTATAAAACATTATATTATTGTATGCTGAACTATGTTACCTTGTACTATACTGTGCTCTATCATATTGTACTACACTATAATATATTGTGTGTGTTGTCTGGTCCTTTTATATGCTTCCCTGTACATGTACTATACTGCACAATGTATTTCTATTTATAATATGCTAGGCCACACTGTTGTATAGGTATACTGTCCTGTTCTGTGTTATGCTATATTACACTGTCTTAGAGAATGCTGTAATATGCTTTACAACATTGTATTATTGCATGAAACACTGTATTACATTATGTTATAAAGTATTTTATACTATGATATGCTACAGTATTTTATTCTTTTATACACTGTACAGGATTATAGCATGCTATTATATCCTTTACTAGATTGTAGAGTATTTTATTTTATTTACTTATTTTTTGTTTATTAATCAGGTAAGAGAGTTGGTCTGATGTCCCTTTTCAGTCACAACCTGTTCTAAATAGACAACAGTGCAAAATTCAACACGTACAATGCAGTAAATACAGTAATACATTTTCAGACTGCAAAATATAAATTATACAATTCAGGAAATGGAGTTGTACATATTTTACAGTATGCTGAGGCATAAATAAATATAGTGCAAGCATATACACATAAAATACAAAAAGTATCTAACAGTGTCATATGTAGAGAAATTAAGAAAAAAAACAGCTTTTTCTCTTTCTACCCCTATATCCCCCCACCTGCCATCTTTTTGTGGAAACTCATTGGTTTGTTTGTGTCTTTCGGCTTTTTCCCAGTTAGGGGTCACCACAGCGGAACTCTGGTCTGCTAATGATTGGTAGTTGATTTTTACGTGCCGAGTTACCAGCCCTGACACACAACCTTCAACGAAGGTACGCCCATTCACGCATGTCTCCACGCAGAAGACGCTCTAGCTGAGAATCGAACCAGACAGCATCTTACTGTGAGGCGACAACGCTACCGCAGCACCACCACTGTAAAAATGAAAATAAGAGTCAGAAAGCATTAAAAGTTTCATCCAGCATCACTGAAACTTTTATTTATCTGAAGAAGTTCCATGGAGGGATTGAAAGCGCTTACCAGTTGGATTTTTATGTAATAAAATCATTTTGTGTTTTTAGCCGTTCGTTTTTTATTCATTTTTTTATTATTTATTTTACATTTGTTTACCAGAAGAGTCTGACAGGGCAGGGTACCTGTTTTCAGCAGAGGCCTGGGGAGAAAAGCTTCAAAACAGTACAATAGAAACAAACACGTAAATAGTCACATAAATTTGCAAAAATTATATGTTGGAATAACAGTAGAGTAACATACAGCATAAGACTGACAAAAATATACATATACAATTATTACTGAGAAAATACATTTAGAATTTATAAGAGAGAAGTTCTTTCTAGAAGTTAAGATGAAGAGTAGAAAGAAAAGTCTTAGCTTCATAGGGAAATAAGGTAGATATGTGGGGCATGGACCCATGCTCATTTTGGTGTGCCTTAGATAAATGGAGTAGTTGATAAATGGTCAGTTTGGCTTCTGTAACTATATATAAGGAGTTTGGACGGCGCAGTGGTGCAGAGGTAGCGTTGTCACCTCACATCAAGAGGTTCTCCAGTTTGATTCTCGGCTGGGGTGTCTTCTGTCCGGAGTCTGTATATCCTCCCTGTGTTTGTGTGGGTTTTCTCTGGGTGCTCCGGTTTCCTCCCACATTACAAAGACATGCGTCTGGAGCATTCCTCCCTGGGCCTCCACTGCAAATTGGCTTTGTTCCAAGTCGGACTTTCCCGGTAAACAAATGGAAAATAAAATGAAATAAAAAAAAGTATGTTCAGAAGCGTTTTTATGAGGCATCTACATCTACATCTGTGAGGCATCTAGGATACAGTGTGACACTGGATCTTGTGGGGGTTAACCTGGATCTTAGCAAGTACACTTCCATGAGGTGGTTAGGTAGGAGTGGAGATGGAATTTAAAGTTGTGTTTATTATCTAGGATCCGGATTTCTAGAGGAAGGATGTTCCATACTTTTACATTTATTTCCCTTGACTAGATATATATTAAGAGACTGTACAAATTGTTTAAGAAGGTCTATCCATCATATATCTTGAGGTATGGAGTTTCAGTCTGCTGTAGTGATTTTGAAAAAGGATCTCTGGTAGGTAATGAGGGTATGATGAGGCCTTTGCAGCTACAATGGTCTGAATTTCATATTAAGAAAGATGAAGCTTTTATATGTAGTTTGCTGAGCAGAGAGGTTAGTTATATTCATGTAAAACATTGAAAATAAGTATGTTAAGGTGAGGAATAGCCCTAGTAGTAACAGTTAGCCATTGGATTTTCTGTAGAGTAATGCTATTGGGTTCATTTTTGTCAGAGGTGTGAATAAATCTAAGTATTTTGTTTTCTGTAGTTTGAAGGTGAATGGCATTAATCTAAATCAAGTATATTAGAGGCAGTGAATATAGTAACAGAAATAAAACAACTGTAATTGAGATCTTTAGAAAAAGGTAGGAGCAAATAACATAGGAAAAAAATGGGAATTATGGGAACAATACATACGTGGGAGAAATGAGGTTTAAAAGGATGCAGGACTTAAATGAGATATGTAATGTTTGACTGAAAATGATTGGGTAGATTATAAGTAATGTATAATATTTGCAACTGGGAGTGTGTCATTATGGTTTGTAATGTAAAATGCTTACAACTCGGATTGTGTCGATGTGGTTCATTGTAATGTATATAAATGCATGATTGTTTATGTCGCAAGTCATGGTTTAATAAAGATGTTTCTTGTTTAAAAAAAGAGACATGAATTGAATAATTTATGTAATGCTGCTTGGGTTATATGATATATAGCAATATATGTGAAGTATAATGTTTGTTAATGTTAATTTAATACAATTTGATTGCTTTTGTATAAATGTAAATGTGCCTATGTCACAAGTGATAATTCAATAAAGGTGGTGTTTAAACAAAAAAGGGGGCAAAACTAGGCAAACTGTAGTCTAATCTGGGGAGCAAAACATTTTGTGCTAATGGATTGTCTGGTTTCTACAGTTAACAAGTTAGAAACTTTATAGGATATTTTGGAGCCAGTATGTTTATTAAATTTGTGACACTGGACAGAAGGGAGGCCTAGATACTTCTGTTGCTTCACAAATAGAAAATAAACACCTGAAGGATCTTTAATGTTGACACTAATTTTCAGGTTTTGTGGAGTTCAAAATAGCATCACAGATGTTTTTTGAACACTAAGTACAAATCTATTATAGTGCATGGAGCGCACTGATTACGCTCCAATATTCAGAAAAAGGCAAACCAGTTAAGAGCCAGAATGGTGCTTGACCCAGCCTTAACAAATGTTAAGAGCCCCATGCATGAGTTGTTAAGATCTGATCCCACTCTTGGCAGTAAAATCTGCCAGTACTAGGAAATTACAGTGGCAGAATAAAAATTGTTTCTGCTTGCTTTCCATTCCAGTAACATGTCCCTAAGTTCCTATAATGACCTTAGAAACTTGCTAGAATAACAGGATTTGTGTTTGCATGTATTTTTTGAAGGATACAAATGAAAGTCCGAAGAATACTGTTATTTAGTGACTTCAGTCCTCAGTGGTTTGTGAAGACTACATATTGTATGAGGGAAAAAAATATGAAGCAATAATCACAGTGTTTTGCAAAAATATGGACAGTGCAGAAGCTTGAAAGTTAAGTGTAAACATGATGTACAGTGTTACATTGCCTTTCTGACAGTGTCCATTAACTGTTTTACATATTTGAAAGCATGCACTGTGCACGTTTTCCCCCAAAACAAGTAGTAAATGGAGCAGATAAAGCTCAGTGCACTACAAACAATTATGATCATCTCACTAATCATAACCCTACATTATGTGTTCTCAACATGGATGCCAAGATTCACCTTTCAAGCTGTACTCTCATGGTGAATTTCTTGGCATCCACGTCTTGAACACATAATAAGAGGGTTATGATTGGCAAGCCAGTCATAATCCTCTATATTCCGGAGGCTATTCCAAATAGCAGTGAAGTCGTCCTAAAGCTTATTCTTAAGACAAAAAGGATTTATACCAAATGTTGTCAGGACAGTATCATCTGCATAGACAATGCAGTTGATCTGTGGCCAGTTCCAGGAAAGGTTATTTATAAAAAAATTAAAAGAGAAGACCAAGTACAGATCCCACTTGCACTTCTTTGCAGTTTCTACCTGAAACTTTAGAGTAACTGGGTCCTATCGATGTGAAGGTTCATTTGGTTAGGTAGCCAAAGAATGATTGTGAGACTTCAAGAGAGAAACCTGTTTGCCTGAATCTATGTAGGAGCAAGGCAAGATCAATTGTATAAAAGTCCAGTTTTATATCTAGGAACATTGTCCCAGTTAGCTCACCTTTTCCATATGACCATAGAACCATAGATATGGTATGCTAGTGGGTATATCACTAAATAGTACTGTAATGGGTCAAAGACTTGGTGCTTATCTTTGAGAATATCATATTTTGAAATGTTTTTCAAGTTCTAAAGTTTAGTTCTAAAGATATGCGTCTGGAGTGTTTTTCCCCAGTTTTCTGCTGAAAATAGGCTTTGTCCTAGTCGGACATTCCCGGCAAACAAATGTTAAATAAATAAATAACCCTAGTCATAAATAGTGTAATCTTTTCAAGAATTTTGGTGAGAGGGCAGAGAACAGAAATAGGCCACAAGTGATTTGCAGAGGAATATGCAGAAGTTTTACCTGCCACATTATGAGTTCATGTTTGAAGCTGTGTGGAAGGGTTTTGATAGTAAGTATTAAGTGAAATAGAAAGGCAATTGGCTGGCAGAATGGTTTGCTGCCTAGTTTTAGAATATCAGTGTGAGTTCTGTGAAAGAAGGAATAATAGGTACAGTCAGTGTTATCAAAGTGGTGGTATACCGCTCTATCCTAGAAATGGTTTTGAAGTAGAAGGGAGGTTTCAAGAACCTTATGTAAATGGGCGGCAAAGTTAGTTGGGGGGATAGGAAAAATGGTTATATTTGCAAAAATTGCATATATTGTCTTTTAGGTCCATAACAAGTGAAGGGACTAGGTTTTGTCTTAACTACTGCCAGATTTGGGAAAAAGACTGGACAATGCTACATTTTTTATCTTCTCCAGAATTTCATGTGGTTAGACTACTGATTTGAAACCTTCTGAAATATTCAGCTTTAGTTTCATTTTAAATATACAGTATCTACTTTATTTCTCTGAACTGGGTTAGTTTTCCATTCGGTCCATGCTTTGTTCATGTCTTTGTCTGACATTATCAATTATCCATTTTCTTTAGCTGTGGTATAGTCTGCCTTGTATGAGACTGAAGAATGCAGAGAGAAGTGAGATGGGATCAGTTAACATTGTCAAGTACAGAGCAAAGGATGTCAGAGGAGTTTTCAGTTGTAGTGCTACTTTGAACAGTTTGTGGAGAAGCATTTCTATTTTTAAAGGATCAGCAAGTACAAATACGACAGTGCTCACTCAGTAAATTAGGAAACACATTAAGATAATGCAGTTTGTCAGGTATGCTAGAAAGATATCAAGCAGTGTCCAGTTTGTTTTCAAAGTATTAGGCCTGGTTCCTTCAATAACCATTTGAGTGAGATTGAGGAAAGTGGCTAGTCTGTAGAGCTATTTATTTTGCCTACCCAGTCCAGAATTTTATGTCCCACAATAATGAGTTTTTAGCATGTCAGGTATATTATAACATGCTGGTTAAAGAAGTTTCAGCTAATACAATGGAAAATGGAGGAGGGATGTAGATGTCACTATATAAAGTTTAACATGAACCCCAATAAGTATGTGAACTAGTAGCTAATTCGGCCAGCACTATCTGTAGTGTCACTTTTTGCTATAAGGATGAGAAATTCGAGTCAGGTCTTGGCAATAAGCGTAATACTACTCCCTTGCCAATTGTTTGGCCTGCTATCAAAGAAAATAGTAAAGTTGGAAGTAAAGCATGTTGGAATATGGGAAGAGTCTTTTAACAAGGATCCGGAAATCGCTATTAGTTTGGTAGGGTTCTATAATGCCCAGAGTTCTAGCTGTAACTGTTGTAGATGCTGTACATGTTTCTGTATGTATGATGCACTATCTACTTACTTGGATATTGATTCCAGTTAGTTCCCTGAACATTAATAGTTGAGGAAGCACACTTTGTAGTTTAGAGGCTAACATTTCAAGTAACTTAATACAGTCAATAAATACAGCATCTACTTGGTACACAATTATGTTTCTATAGCATGCAATTGAAGGCCTTTCACTTTAATAAAACAAGCAACAATTCTGAAAAGTGACATGTGGGAAAAAATGTCAAAGGAACAGAAGAAATGGCTTTGTATACAGAATCATTTCCAAGGATGAATTCATTAATGCCTCTCAGTGGAAGACATAATCAGTCGTGCTGCAAATCTTTCTCTGGATCACAGAAAAAGGGCATATAAAATAATAACGTGTCAGTTTGCTGCGAGAAGAAGCAGTATTGGAGAAAAAAAGGGAAGAAAATTATGACAGCAAAATCAGTGGGGCAGATCAGTGGAAGTCTGAAATGTGAGCTGATGTCAAACATGTAGAAACTACCGGACTGTAGAACAAGAAGACTGATTGCAAACATAAGCTTGAAAAGTCTGAGGAAGCCTGTGTCTAACTTCTTATAGAAGAAGGTTTAAATCCTGTCTAGATTTAGGCCTGCCAAAGTAAGCTATAGGGCATTAAGGACTAGAAAATACTGTGAACTGAAAGATGGTTTATTCCAGGATGTTGCGACAACCATGCTAAATGCTTATTTGGCCTGCATTGTGTCTGTTACTATCTTTGCTTTTTCAGATGCAACTTTTGTTTTATATCATTTCCAGATATGCAGACACAGGTGTTACTGGTGCCTTGGTCATGGTGAAGCCTTTGGGATCTGCTCACATAAGTATAAATATAGACACATTGCTGTTCAGAAACAAAATACTAAAGAAAGGCTGATAGTGGCATAAAATTATAGAGTTTCGAGAATGATGTTTTACCTATCAAATTATATGTTTTCACATTTGCAGTGAATGTCTTTAGTGCAACAGTTAGTATTGTTGTGGGGTCCGTCCAGTACACTTACCCTCTCATATACCAAAAACTAGCCAGAGAGAACTGGAGGTCCTTCTAATTGTCTGCAGGATCACAAGTGTGTATGCGTGTTTGTGTTTGTGCACATGTATCCTGTCATGACCTGGCATCCCTTCCATGATTAGTTTCTCTGCCTTGTGCTCACTGAGTGCTGGATAGGCACTAGCTTCTCCCTGATCTTGAACTAGATTAAGCAGGTAATAAGAGAATACGTGAGGGATAAAACATTAGCAGGGCTTGAGTATGGAAGTCAAAACATCACCCTTTGTACTTCTGCTCATTGTTTTCCTACCTTTTGCATGGTAGTAATAGCCAATTTTAAATGAAAAATCAGCTATAGGGTTAACCTGTTTGAAATGATAAGAAGGCGTTTGAAATGTTTTGTATGAAAACAGAAAAATACTATTGCGTGCACTATGAAACTCTGTTATACCATAAGCAGGCAGTCAGCACTGATAAATATCTTTGGAATTTCCTATGTCTGGGGTAAGGTCTTTTCCATGCTTTACATAAACCCACAAGTTTGTTGTGTTCATTTATTATTTGTTAATAGAGATAAACCATTATCTCTCAAGGAATGCTTATGTAGACAGAAAGTTTTTCATTTCTCTTTTTGTATTCAAATCCTATAGGTATAACCCTCCAGTTGGCTTCAACATTTTTTCAAGCAGTGGATGTCATTCCCCTTCTCTCACACCAAATAGAAGCCTTATCTGTGACACACAAATAAGCAGTGGGAGAGAATCAAAGGATCACACAAATTAAACAAAATGGATCTTATAAACCGTGTAACACCTTTATTTAAAAGACAATTATAATAAAAGGGTTGCATGGTTTATAAGATCCTTCTTGTGTTATTTAAGTTTTGTTTTAAAATATGTTTATAATGTTCTTGATTATTTTTGCTAATGTTAGAATATTTTTGTAAAGATTTGTGCGATCAAATCTTGATGTTTTATGCAGCTGAAAATAGTCTTCCAGAAGGGTCTGTATTATAAGATCGACGCTTGAAAACATCGAACAACATATGGTCGAATCCATAAGGTTGATGTCTTTAAGCATCAACCTTATAAAAAGACAAAAAAAAAAAGTACCCTAATGGGTTTAAGCAGGGGGGCAAGCCACCCTGAACCCCCCACACCCACTGCTACTTAAATATAACAACTCCGAGACCACACTACATTGCAGTAAACGGAAATCTTCCCTTACAGAGATTTCCATTTACACGCTCAAAATTCTGAGCATTTGATATTCTCATCTCAACAATGTCAGATTCGACATTGTAGGCTTTCGAGAATATAATATAGACCCTTCCAGAAAGCTATTGTTTCCGATATGCATCCTTTAAAACCACTGGGTGAGTTTTAATAATTTTTAAGATGTATGAACTCCCTCTGTGAAGAAATCTATGCTGGAATGTAAGAATGAAACTTGAAGTGTGTGTAAAAGAAAGTAAAGTAGTATTTTTAATTTAATTAGACACTGGTGGTCATCAGTTTACTGATCCCGATCAGCAGCTTAACATTTGTTGAGACTGCTACTACTTCTGGTTTCCTTTAACCTGTACTTACTCTAACTCTATTTGATGTGCTGGTTTGTGGAAGTAAATCCTTTTTCTCATGTCTTAAGATTATTTTTTCTTGAGATAGATTTCCAGGTGAGTCCTTTTTTCTTTGCCTTTAAATAAGCAGTATTTTAGAACACACAAAATACTTGTGTTTCCTTCTCCCAGTGATGAGGTTCTTACTGGGGATGAAAGTGATAGTGCCCCTTTAAGGCCATCAGTTTTCTTGGTATTACATATTTAATGGTCAAACTTTTTGATACGAACCACCATAAAAAGCAGGACCAACACAAGCAGATGCACAGTAGGAAATTTATTCTAGTACCTCGGCTCACACAGCCTTCAAAGGAATACTCCTTCACTACAAACTGCATCATTTTATATCTTCAAATAATTGAATAATTATTTAATTATTTAATTCTACTAATTTAATTACCATCACATGAAATGAAAATGAAATAGAAGAAAAACATTTTATCAAGGAAAACACATTTTATCAAGGAAAAAGCTATAAACCAGAGCATCCTATACACACATTTACTAAAAGGCTGAATATGTGAGTTTTATGAAAAAATATTTTGTTTATAATCTCACTAAAAATGAATGGAAGGCTTTGAAAGATATGCAAGCTGTTTGTGACACATATGCTTTTGTCAAGCAGATAAAGGAGGGAATTGGGTAATCATGGATAGAACACATTACCTGAAAATGATTTTTGACTTATTATCAGATGAACAGGTTTACATAGAGATGCAAAATAATCCTAGTTTGGAATTTAATAAAGCTCTTCTGGAGTTATTGGAGGATTGGTTTTTCAATAATAGAGATGTTAAAAACTTTATATTGTGAACCCTAGGGACCCCAGATTTTATGCTTTACCCAAACTACATAAAAATCTTTCTGATCCCCTATAGTTTCAGGTTGTGGCTGCTTTTGGAACACATTGGTATATTTTGGACTTTATTCTTAAAAGAATTGGTCCATGTTGTTTCACATATTGGAAATACCACTGAATTTTGTGTTAAAGTAAAGAATATGCAATGGGACACTAAATTCTATTGGGATGTTAAGGCACTCTATACAAGTATAAAAAGGAAATGGGGTTTGGAGGCCATACAAAACATTTTGGGGAGGGTCCTACATTATTTCTCTGCTAGAATTTGCATTAACTCATAATTATTTCTGTTGTGAAGGGAAGATATTCTTACAAAAGATGGTACTGCAATGGGTGCAAATTTTTTTGCCATTATATCTGATACTATTTATGTCTTACTTTGAGAATGATTTTCTGTATAGGTTAAAATTTTTCAGAACAATGTTGTGCTATTACAGATATATATATACGATTTGATCTTTATATGTACTGGTGATACGCTGACTTTGACGGTTTCATTACTAGTTTACATGATAATAAGTTTGGTTTAGAATTCACTTATGTTCTAAATAGGACTTCCATTCAGTATTTAGATATTTTACTGTATGTGGATTCTTCTAATAGAGTACAATATAAACCTTACAGAAAAATTACTGCAACTAATAATTTCCTTCATGCCACTAGTGCACATCCTAGCCATTTGATTGAAGCTTTACCCTATGGTGAATTCAAACGTATGTTTGAACACACCTCTGAAATTGAACTATTAGATGTTGAATTTAGGACGGTCACAAATAGACTTTTGGAGAGGGGCTATTCAGAAACTTCAGTTAAGAATAGTGGTAAGAAAGTGCAAAATTTTGATTCTTGCACTAGAAGAACAGATTTATTAGATGAACAAAGGACAGATAAATTTGTTAAGAATGAAGGGAATAGAATTTTTTATGTTAGTAAATATTCCCCTTTTTCTTCCTCTCTTAAAGAAATAGTAGATTTTTTGTGGCCTTTTGTTCACCAAAATGATGAAATTGGTCACCTTTTTCCTAGTAAGGTTTGTTTCTCATTTGGGAGATATGCAAACTTGAAAGAAAAATTAAAATTTAAATCTGAGATTAGACTGAGAATATTGCTTCAGGGTAAAGGGTATGTCTAAATGTGGAAAATGTAAAATTTGTAAAAATGTTAGGGATTTAACAGGAAATTATATTAATGGTATTAAATACCAAGCTTTGGATACCTTTAACTGCAGATCTTGTGGAGTGGTCTATATTATAGGTTGTGGATGTAATCCCTAAGTTTTATATAGGACAAACAAATTAAAGCTAAGAATCATGGAACATATGGGTGATATCAGGAATAGGAGAATGGATAGTCCTGTTTCTGAACATTTTCATTTGTTTCATAATGGTGAGCTGGACTCATTCTTTTTTTGTGCTCTTGCTAGACCAATTTTGTATATAAATTACTAAAATTGGAAAGTATGTTTATCCTTAATTTTGGCACTTTAAAACCAAAAGGTTTGAATCTTGAAAATAACTTAACTATTTAACTATTTAGAAAACACTTACAAAAACAATGTTTATTTATAGTTAATGATATGTTTTAAGTTGTTTCATAAAGCATTTTAGTAAATGTGTGTATAGGATGCTCTGGTTTATAGTTTCTTTTCTTTGATAAAATGTTTCTTTCCTTGATTAAATGTTTTTCTTCTATTTCATTTTCATTTCATGTGATGGTAATTAAATTAGTAGAATTAAATAATTAAATAATTATTCAATTATTTGAAGATATAAAATGATGCAGTTTGTAGTGAAGGAGTATTCCTTTGAAGGCTGTGTGAGCCGATACTAGAATAAATTTCCTACTGTGCATCTGCTTTTGTTGGTCCTGCTTTATGAAGGTGAGTGCTTTCTTCACTTGGTTGGAGCTGTCAAACTTGAGCTATGAGCAGTAGAGATTTCTAACAGAGATTATATTTAATGAAATCACTGGGTCTCTTCCTTATGCATCTAGTCTTTCAGGCTCCCCACACCCCGTTACATTGGTACTTTGAAATATTTAAAATCTGTATTGTAGACCCCTTGTGTGGTGGGGTATGGGTTTACAGTTTATAAGTTTATGTAAAATGTAAATTACGGTTATTACTTCACATCTCTCCCCCCGAGAAAAAAGATTCTGGCTGTTTAAAATGTGTCTCTAGAAAAGAAAAATAACTGTAATGTTATAAGAAACTTCATTCTATTATTTTTTTTCCAGCTTTGCTTTTATAGCTGTTCAGTGTTATCTACCAAACTGACATGAACTTATTGTCTTGAAAGACAGTTATCTTCCTAACAGTTCCTCAGCCAGGAGAGTTACTGAACTGTAAGCCGTGATGTGCTTTCTTTCCACATACTGATTTTCTTAAGGATAAGGAGGCCTTGTCTACTAACAGTCCTTTAAAGTGATGTTTAGCAGAGCTTTTAATCAAAAAGCATTAGTTCTCATATTTTTCCCTTAATCTTGGAACAGACATCTTGGAGCTACCCTGTTTTGGAGTAACATTTCTATCTTCAGGCCTGATTTACCCCTGCACATGAAGTCCCTATTTTTGGAGGTATGATCCGGTTTTTAGGCATCATTTACCTCTTCACACAGTTTTCTGAATCTCCTTCATCACGCGATTTTTAAGCTATTGCACACAAAATGCACAGCATGTCTTTTTAATAATGTGCTTATAATTATCCATCATTTTCTTTCACTTCACATTTTTTTAAATGTGTGAGTAGTATGCCACATTCCTACTCAAAGTGGAAAGATTTATATACTATCTGGTATTCAAATTTTATGCTAATTAGATGTGCAGATTTCTTTTTTAATCTGGAAGCAGCTACTTCTCAAGGGACTTTGTTTCAATTTTGTAATGTCTGCAGGTTGAGAGGTATATCTTGAATTACTACTGAGAGGTTGATGAGGTAGGAGTGACCTGGTCTTCTCGGCAAACTTTCACTTTTTGTGGGGGTGCAGGAGTTCACAATATCATTTATTGGATGCCACAGTGGTGCAGCGGTAATGTTGTTGCCTCACAGCAAGAGGTTCTCCCGTTTGATTCTTGGCTGGAGAGTCTTCTGTGCGGAGTCTGCATGTCCTCCCTGCATTCGTGTGGGTTTTCTCTGGGTACTCTGGTTTCCTTCCATGTTCCAAAGACATACATCCGGATCGTTTCTCCCCAGGCCTCCACTGAAAATTGGCTTTGTTCCAAGTCGGACTTTCCCAGTAAACAAATGTTAAATAAATAACATAAATTTATGCAGGAAACATTAAACGGCAACTATTCCTCTGATATAGATGTATACCTATTCATTAAATTCATATGTTCATATGTCATGACTGCACCAATAGAAATTAAGGAAATTATATAGTATAGTAAAACAACAAAACACTAGATGTAGGATTTCAGTTCTCTTACTGTAATCTTAGATCCTTCCCTGTGTCTCCATGTTATTTGGATTTGTTGCAGTTGTTGTTTCACTGGAGTATTTTCGTTAGTGCTGTTCAGCAGGATTGCTAGGCTGGGATTTGTGTTATCCTGCAGTGGTTCCTCATTTAATTTAATTGATAGTACAATGTCATGACAATGAGAGACAATAACATCTCTGACTGGAATTTTATAACACACACACACACACACATATATATATATATATATATATATATATATAACAGAGGTTGGTGCACATTTGGTGGCTGCAATCATTGAGTGCAGTCTGTAGATGACATGTCACGTTGTCTAGAGTCTGTAGAACTGTATACCTGTGCATGTGCTGATGTAAGAGCACAGTATATGAAAGAGGTATGTTCTCTTGCCACCTATCTTGCAAGTATTGATGAAAATTTACCTCCATATACATGCAATAGAACACAAAGAGGATGAGATACTTTTTATTGAACCATTATATATTTTACAGTACAGCTGCTTAAGCTTTTGAACCAATGAGCCCTTCATCAGGAATTGAGAAATTATCATGCTAGATATTATCCTTTATTACCCACTTGTGCCCAGAAAGGGAAAGCATGTAATTTCTTGCTCATTGGCTGAAAGATACACTTACAAAATACATTTGAAAGGAAAAAAATCAGTGTGCAGCTCATATGCTAAGAATTAATATGCAAATAGAAAGGAGTCTGTGTGTGTGTGTGTGTGTGTGTGTGTGTGTGTGTGTGTGTGTGTGTGTGTGTGTGTGTGTGTGTGTGTATGTGTGTGTGTGTGTGTGTGCGTGTGTGCGTGTGTGTGTGTGTGTGTGTGTGTGCTTGTCTGTGTGTGTACATGCGTACATCAGCTGGAAAGTTTTGACCTGACATAAAAGTGAAGGCACTCCTGAAATTATAGCTTTGAATCACTGTTCATTTAGGGGAGAAGAAAACAGTGTTACTTCAAGTAATCAAATCTGTCACTTAAAGGGAAAATAATTCACAATAAACAGAAGTCTCTGAATGATTAGTTCAATTCAGAGACGGAAAACAAGAATGAGTACATTATTACTATGTCTTAGTGGAAAATCTGGGTGCGATAGATGCCTCGGCTAAAAGATATGTACTAGTAATAGCATCCAAGTCATAGTGTTGTGTAATGGAATAAGTAGAGAATGCCAAAAGAATAAAATCTGTTTTTTTCCGTGGATTCATTAAAGAGGGAATGTGGATATGTTTGAACAAAACACCTTGACCTTCTTAATGAAGCACAGAAAAAGATGTTTGGTTAACAGGTAGGAACTAAAGACTTCTGTCCTGGTATCAAAGTATGCACGTGTTATGCTGACTATATTAATTTTTACCCAGAACCTATGAGACAGAGCAAGATTAACTGCACAGCCATGTAATAGTTTAAAAATGAACTGCATTTATATTCTCGTGGTACAGTTCACTCATTGTTTCTATCATGCTATATTCTTGCTGCGTGGAACCCTTGTCACGAAAAAATCTATTTTGATATTCTCCCCAGTATTCCATATACAGGCATATGTAGGACTGACCCCTTGGTAAAATGTTGGGTAGTGAGAGTGGCTTTTTTTGTTATTTTCTCCCCTTCTTTCACTCTGGTAACCATCCCAGTGAGCCAAGTACTAGCCCTCCACTCAATCCCTGTGCAATGCCAGAAGTTTGAGCTGGGGTCAGTGAGGACCTTAAGGACATCCTGAGGGATCAATTCTGTTTTTCTTTAAGCTGGGAAAGGTTCATCTAGGAATCATAGGAATCACAGGAAGTTACTAGGCTATTGGCCCTGAGGCCCTTACAAGCCTAGCCAAGAAGTTTGCCCATGTTCGATAAGTCAGCACCCAATGCCCTGTCCAGCAGAGACACAGGTGGAATCCCAGAGGTGTATTTTCTGTTCACCATCCACTTATCCAGGTTGGCCTCAAAAAGAGATAATGAGATACTCTGCTTGACGTGGAGTTGGAGTCTATTCCACAGAAGGGGGAGTCGCTGGGACACAAATCTGTCCCACCAACAAGTCCTATTGATGTCACAGACCAGGTTGAGGTCATGCATGTGGATTACTCGAGTGGAGCTTGAGTTGCAGATATGCAGCAGCCCCATCAAGGTGGGGTCTGAGATTGCTTTGTATGCCAGACAGTAGTCACCTCTGAGGAGTCTGTAGGAGACAGAGTAGAGGGACAGGGCCTTTAGCCTATCTGTGTAGGGTAGATGTTTGAGGCCCTAGATTCTCCTGGTGAGGAACCTCTGTGGTCTCTCCAGCTGCTGCATGTGCATTGTCAGGTACATGCTGAAAGGCACATTGTACTCAATAATGGGTCTTATAAGGGAAGAATACAGAGATGTTATGACCACCTTGTCCCTGGATGAGATACCTTTACTAATGAGGTGGGCCATGTAGAAAGCTTTCCGTACAATGGAGACAATATCGTGGTCAAAAGTCACTTTGTTATCAACCTGGGAGTGCAAGTCCCTGACGACTGATTGTGTGCTTAAGAACTTGTTATTAATGTGATTATTTGTGGGGATGTCACTCTATCCAAAGGAGATGATGATGCATTTTTTGGCTTTCAGTTTGAGGCCATGTTTCTGGCACCAGTCTTATGTTTGGGTGAGACCCTCTTGGAGGATGTCCACATCACTAGGGGAACTGATGACAGCACCCAACTTACAGTCATCTGCAAACTTGGTCAGCCATAGCCCACTGGTTTTGACCTGTACCTCAGAAAAGTATATCCCAAACAACAAAGGCCCCAAGACCAATCCCTGCAGTACACCACTCTTTATGGGTTGACTGCTTGAGGTGGCTTCCCCTATTTTGACTAGGTAGGTTCTATCAGTGAACCAGTTTGTTACCCATCTGGTAACATACAGATTGATGCCTAGTTGAGAGAGTTTATCTATTATACCTGAGTAGGGAATAGTATCTAAGGTTTTAGCCTGGTCAAGGTAGGTGGTGTGCACCATCTTCCCCTCTTCCATGGCTTTGGTGTCTGTCTCAAGGAAGTCAACCAAATTTAACAGGCATGACCTCACCTTGATGAAACCAAACTGTGTGGGATAAAGTGTTTGGAGGATCCGATTGTCTTTGTTAATGAGGTCCATGATAATCTGTTCCATGGCCTTGCAGATCAGGCTAGTTAGGCTGATGGGCCTATAATTTCCTGGATCAGTGGATGCTCCACCTTTGTGCAAAGGGATGACAGCGGCTGTCCTACCCTCAGCTGGGATGAAGCCAGTACTCAGGCTTTGGTTGAATAGGGTGCCTAATGGTGCTGCAAGTTCCTGTCTGAGTTCATATTGGATGCAGCCTGGGATGTTATTTGGTCCCATGGAGTCTATATTTTTTTGCCTTTGAGAGGGCAGTTATGAGTTGCTCCCTAGAGATAAGGGGAGGGGGGGGCAAGTGCTGGGGATGTCCTGATTTACTGACAGGGGGAAAAGAGGGGTGAAGCTTTCACTGAATGTGTCTGTCAGCAGTTTACACCTGTTTCTGCCTTCTCCTTGTTGTTCCCCATGATTGTGTCTGAGGGAAAGGCATGTAATGGAGACATGAGGCATATTGCCCTATCTCCATGGCAGATCAGCCATGTCTGCACCTTTATCTCCCCTTTGGACCATTCCTCCCCATGCATCATCCCATTTTCAACATTTTGTGCATTTAACATTTGGTACTTTCGAAGAAACACAGGGGAACTTATATATATATATATATATATATATATATATATATATATATATATATATATATATACATATATATATATATATATATATATATATATATATATATATATATATATATAAACACACTTTGGTCAACATATACAAATGGTTAACAAATGTGCAAGATCAGCAGTCCCAAGGGTAGTGGATATGTCCTTTTCTAGGGGATTGTGCAATCTCAGAGTCAGTCTATAAAATGAATGGGGGGGGCGCAGGGGGTGCAACGAACATGTTTTTTATTTTTGCATGTTCCAAGGATTAGCCTCACAGCATGTACAATAGCTTGTTGATGTGTGTCAGTGGCAAGCATGTTGGCATTTGCTTGGCTTGGGGGCTTGGCGAGTAATAGTAGATATATATGTACACACATACACATGCACACACACACACACACACACACACACACACACACACACACACACACACACACACACACACAAATAAAAAGAGAGGTGTATATACACATACATATTAATGTCTTGCACACTCTTTCTGTATTTCATGCAGTTCTATCCATCTGCCATATTGTGTCCACCCCTCACCCCTCCCCAGTAGAAACTACCCCACCTTATTATATAAGTCCCTGAAACTTAAACAACTGCTGTACCTCATCACATCTGCTCCACCTTTTTAAATTGTCTGCTGATAATTTTATATCCTGAGTTTGCACCAGTACATATTGCATTGTAAAAATGTTTTCAGCCTATTTGTATTTATGCTGTTTTCTTGCTAATTATTACTTCAAGTTAAACCTTCTTGTTTGTGTTGGATTGTTATGTGCAAGCATAAGTCTATATTCCATCAGCTAATGGCTCACAAAAAATATTGTAACAAGTAAATGATTTTCTGCAGAGATACCATCAGTTGGAAATGCTTCAAACGTTATACTATAATGCAGGTCCACAACCATCATCAATGAACTCTGCAGAAACCATTACTGACATTGTCACTGCATTCCTATTGACCTGCCAGTGCAGTTGATAATGTATTCCCTAAGTCTTGAATCTTTAACAAATTTTGCAAGTGTTTATGACTGGACATGGAATGCAGTGTAATGCTTGATTATTTTATCAAGAACAAAATGTTGTATATTGCTTCCACATGATTATAACCTGAAAAGTAAGAATCTTTGGGCAATTTCACTTGTTTGCTAGTGCTTCTGAGAGCACTCAGTATGCTGCTTTTCCATATCATATTTTAGTTTATTTATTTATTTATTGACATTTGATTACCAGGAAAGTCTGACTGAAAATGCACCCATTTTCAGTGGCAGCTTGGAGGAGAGAAAAGCTCCAAAGCATTACAAAAACATTTTAAGAACAATAATTTAATAAATCTTCTAAAATAATACAAAAACGCTATTACTGAATGTGTTTATTTGTGGTAGACTGACATTTGGGGCGGTGCAAATTCATCTTACAAATACCCACAGTCATAAAAGTCTAGTGGTTCTAAGAAAGGTCTAAATAAAGTAATATGCATTGTAACTCACTCAAACATTTTCAAACGTTTCTAAAAAAAAAAGGCTTTGAATCCCAGCAATAAAAACAATATATATCATAAGCTATTAATGATATAACTTTACTTCACTTAAGCATAATAAATAAGAAGGAAGAGAAACAGAATCTTGCTTAAGCATGCATTCCAAAACACATGAAACTTGCAGTTCCCAGTTGTTGGTTGCCTCAGTCTATAAATATGTGAAAACTTATGCTCAGAGTTAATACTACTAAAATCTATAGTTTAGTCCAATCCTGACATGAAAGTTCCATTCATTCTCTTCCAGTTCAGACAACACTAAGATAATTGATCAGGCTGGACTTCATGATGATATCACAGCTTTAGATAAAGAAACACTAAGCAGGCTGACCAATGTGAGCATTCCCAAATCACCTGATGATGTAACGAGAGATGATGTACTATATGTAGAAGCCACTAAAGGTTCCAGTGCTGAGCAACCTTGCATTTCTTCCTTTCATGGTGCCACGCTGGGCACAAAGATTAGGAAAAGAAATAGAAATATTAGTAATACAGCTGCTGCTGATGGCATATTTATTTCACAAAACAAAAAATATAAAAGATGTGCACTGCTTGGGGGAAAACTCTAGAAATACAAATATCATCATGCCTTCAGCTGCATCTAAATTGTTTATTCCAAAAGGAATGTTAGTTATGAATGATTCTATGCTTAAACCTGCAAATAGAAGCATACCTGACCTAAACAGGAACCATATTACTATAAGTGCTTTAGCTAGTTTAAAACTATTACATGTAAAATATATGATACCAAAACTGCTTCGTGAAAAGATGCATTACAATCTGATCTTAGTCCATGCAGGAGCCAATGACCTTAGGTCACTTAGTGTACAAAGAGAATTCACCAACTGGATTTAACTTCACAACAATTATAGTTTCAGTGATAGTTACAAATACTTTGATTTGCTTTGTTTTCATTATTGTTAATTCTGTGGTAAATTAATAGTTTCCTACAAAGTCGGTCATGACTCTATTTTACAACATAGCTTGGACATAAAAACTTGCAATTGTAGTGTAACATTTTATTTATTTTATTTATTTATTTTACATTTGATAACCGGTAAAGTCTGACTGGACACAGGTCCATTTTCAGCGGAGGCCTGGGGAGAAAACTCCAAGAACATACATTCGCAACATCTTACAGATTTTGAATTAACTTTCCTTGCAGGTAAAACTAACATTCCAATTAAATGACAGCATATTGCGCACACTCAAAGTAAGTAAGAACATTACTGGGTAGGACATTACATTACACATTCCAGATATGGCAAGCTATACATAGCCATATGGTGGTTACTGGATTTGTTGGAAACAAAGTTGGTAGTGATTTTTGGGAGTTAAAGGGATTTCATTGCCTGTGGTCATGATTGGACTGTGGATAGGGTGAGAGAATAACAGCTATTATTGTGGTGTATGGGAGTTAGTTGTAATCTAAGTTTTTTATCCTGGGGTGAGACAGGACCATAGCCTGTTGTTCATGAAGTGAACTTTAAGGAGTTTCTTAAACTGACTGGTAGTGTTGTTGGTTATTAGGTGGGTAGGGAGGGAGTTCCAGAGTTTAGAGATTAAGTAGCTGTAGACAGCTTTTCCTGCCTCATTGTTAAATTTGGTGACCTCTAGGTGATTTGGGGTGCTAGATCTCAGGGTTCTAGTCATGGTGTAGGGATGTATAAGATGTTGGAGAGCTGGGATTTTGTCTGAGTAGTTTAACATTTTGTGTTCTAGTGAGAGCCAATTTAATTGTAGTAATAGAGGGAGTTCTAACCAGTTAAACTTGTTAAGAGATTCACAGTGATGTGTTTTGTAAGGTGATTCTGTGGCAAATCTAGCTATCTTATTATAGCAGGATTCAAATTTGCTTAAATCTGTTTTATGAAGGTTTGTGAGCACAAGGGAGGCATAAAGCAAGGTAGATAGCAGATGTGTCCTGGCTATTGTTGTTTTAGATTGCTTTGAGAGATAGTGTTTGTTACGGTAGAGCAGTCCAAGTTTTTTGTGAACTTTTTTATGGTTTGGGCAATGTGCAAATCAAATCTGAGGTGGTTGTATATTACTACACCTAGCAGTTTGGTGTGGGTGGATGGGGCAATAACAGTTTTGTTGTTGGAGGAGATGGCAAAGTTGTCTGTTAGGGATACGGATCTATGAGAGGTGAACAGGAGTAATTTTGTTTTAGTTGGATTAAAAATGAGCTGGTGACTGGTAAACCATGCTTCGGCTAGTGAGAAGCATTCTTGTATTAGGGAGAGGTGGTGATCGAGTGTGGGGGCTGCACAGATTATAGTGGTGTCATCTGCATATTGGACAATGGAGGCTTTAGATATGGTGGATGGGAGTTAATTGGTGAAAAGAGTGAAGCTTAAGGGACCTAAGATGGATCCTTGGGGTACCCCTACGGAAACAGGCAGTAGGGAGGATATTTGGTTCTGCCATTGTACTGCCTGCTGTCTACCTGACAGACAGCTCTTGAACCATGTAATAGAGGAGGTGCTGAGGTTTAAGGTAGAGAGTGATTGAAGAAGTTTGAAGTGGTTAACCATATCGAAAGCTTTTGACAAGTCTAAAAATGTAGCAGATACTAGAAGTCCATTAGAACATGGAGACATCAGGCTTTAAAGTTTGATTTAGATACAATGAGAACACAATTACATCGCTCCTACTTAACTCAAATATTGGTGATATGATGGAATAAATTACCACTTCAAATTAAAGACTACAAAGTCACAATACTTTATGAGATAACTGGATATGTGGGCTGGGGACAAAGTATTCAGTCAGTAGTACTAGATGGCCATACGGCCTTAACACTGGTACATGACCTATGAATTTATAAACATCAGTTCTGAAGTCCTGGGACTGGACATTCTGGGAAAAAAAGACAAAATATTTTTCCTTTTAGACTATAGCACATTGCTTGCTACAAATGCTACAGTTTATGCCAAAGACAGAGTAGTTAATGCACTTCAGTTCTGAAGTCCTCGGACTGGACTTTCTGGGAAAAATACTTTTCATTTTGGTCTATAACACACTGCTTGCTGTAATTTATGCTACAAACAAAACAATAAAGCACTTCAGTTTAGATCACAAATGTAATGCAGGAATTAAATGCCAGTAATTACACTGAAGACCAACCGCCATCTACTTTTCCCAGTCCCTAACACTTTTCACAGGAGCTGCTTCCCACTGCACCCCACCCTAGCTGTACTACTGACTGTTAACATGAATACTTCAACATTTTGGTTTTCATCCTCTGTCTTTAGTCATGCACATAGGTTGTGTGTGCCAACATTTATTCTTATTGGCCTATTATTTAATGTAAAACTACACTTCTGATGTAGTGACTTGTAAGTCACACATACCCTTTACTTTGTCTTAATATTAAATAACTTAACATGAATGCAGCTCATATAGAGGCGTGGAACAACCATGGAACATTAAATTATATTGGGAGGACCAGCTGTCTTTTCAAATAGTATCTGCCTGTGCTGATGCAGTAAGTTGATGTTTCTATCACATACATTACAGTTAGAGGTTCCCCTGCCTCTGCTGATGCAGTAAGTTGATGTTTATATCACGTACTTTACAGTTACTAATTTTCCTCTCTTCATTTTGCTGATCAGAGTGCTTCTGCTTGATCTTGATATTAATGCTCTAAGACACTGGGGAGTATATGAAATTGTTAAATCATGCTGGGCTGGACTGAAGCTACTATTGAACATAAAGATCTTATTAACTGTGTAGACAGTAAAGAGACCCCCCCAAAAAAAAGATAACTTATCTGAGGTGCTAGATCCTCAGTGGTAGTTGTGTTTATCTGGAGATATGGGGTTCTACTCCCACACTGGGAGAGGAGGGGATTAAACTTCCTGCTCAAGGCTTCATTTAGGGCTTACACAGTTTGGCAAAGCATTTGTCGGGTAGTCCTAATTTCACTGTGATTTGGCTGTTTGTGTGAGGGCCCAAATCACTCTTCATATCTGGAATTTAATTCATTGTTTTTTGTGAGTCTTGTTCCTTGATTTTAAAGTTGCAGGTTTTCTGTCCTCTTAATATATATGTTAAGTGTGGAATAACATGTCATAAAGGTTTGCATTGAGCTTTACCCAAGATTAAGCACACAGACAATATAAAGAATGGCTGTACTGAGCATATGACGGTATAATCAAAACATGGCTACAAATTACCATGCTAATAACACATTGATTTTATTTTTTTTTTATTTTTAATTGGTAATTTGTGGCCAGCATGTTTTGAATTAGTAATATGTGGCCAGTGACTATGCTCACATGCTGATGTGTTTTCCCTCAAATCACACTGCATTTTTTTGACATCGATAATATGGTTTTCTTTACTTTAACTGAATAAACAAGTACCATAGTTAACTTTAACACATAACAGCTGTAGGGAATGGAAACTTTTCATGTCGTGTAAAGTGGTGAAAATTGTGCCTCTGTGCATAAACCTGAACTGCATTTCTTCTCAGTTATAACATGCGCTAAAAGCCTGACACACCATAGTACCATACTTGTTGGGCTGGAGGATTTTAGTGTCTGCAGTGTCACTCCAAGCTACTACTGCTTTATGTCTGCATTTTGGTCAGTGGAGCAGATGACCATTGTATATTACATGACATGTATCAGCAGCAGTGATGTGACATAATTTGTAGCTAAACATAAATCATAAAAATCCATGTTGACAAGAGAGTAAAAACTGTTGAACAGAAGTGCCAGGAAATAACTAGTGCACACTGGACCCATGCGGGGTCAAGTACAGTGGTTCTAGAATATTCATCTTTACTTACTATACAAACAAGAACATGCAAGAACAGGGTAAGGCACATAAACTTCTGTATAATCACAAAGGTTCACTAAAAGTTGTGCATAATGATGAAGATACAGTTTGTTGATTTTGACAAGAATAACCTCTGTAGCACTGTAGTGCTCAGCAAGCACAGATGCACGTACGCACACATGCACACGCACACACACACACACACACACACACACACACACACACACACACAAACATACCACAGCCACCAGTGCAACAGACAACAGACAACTAGATGTGGAAATAGGTGTGACAGTCTCCTAAAATTCTAAACTTACACAAAACGTCTATCAGACAAAGGTAATATGACTTACATTTTTCAGTTGTTAATGTGTTTAAGTAATATAAATGAGTAGATAGCAATAATTTGGTTAAATCTTAAGAAGGATCAGGATGACACTACAGGGTAACTTAGTCCTAAGAGGTATAGCTCAATATTTCATGATATTCCTTTGTCTCATGCATTCATAAAATGGCTGTTCCTGTGCAGAAAAGTATAGATATTTTGGGTCTGCCAGAGCCTCAGAAGCAGGTGGTATGCTGTAATCTTTACACATTTCAGCAACATGAGGGATGGCAGATATTATCCAACTCCACAGATGTTTCTGTGCCTATTATTATGGTTTGTTTAATTAATATATCTTCATTATTTTTTATACAGTTATGCATACATTCACATGATCATCTGTTTTACACCACAAGTAACCACTGGGGCATTTTATTCAAGATGGCTTTTGAGAAATGTAAATGGGTCACCTTTCTATCTTTAGCTGCCTCTGCATTATAAAGAGGTTGGTTACCAAATAGTTTTATTACTGTGATGACGTGAAAATTATTAACTTGCTGTTATCCAGTGCCAAAAGTGGTAAA
This sequence comes from Protopterus annectens, assembly GCF_019279795.1. Lineage (NCBI taxonomy): Eukaryota > Metazoa > Chordata > Ceratodontiformes > Protopteridae > Protopterus > Protopterus annectens. Next base: position 860,209,058 of record NC_056748.1, on the reverse strand, counting down.
ATGCTGCCTAACTGTTAGGACAGAGACTCTATATGTATGTATGTATATATATATATATATATATATATATATATATATATATATATATATATATGTGTGTGTGTGTGTGTGTGTGTGTGTGTGTGCTCGTGCAGAGCTGCATAATGGTCAAATGGGGCCCTAGGCAAGGTAATAGACTGATCCGTCCCCCCTGCCATCTCTGTGTCCTATTGTTTGGCTGTCATTCCTCAGTTACTATAAACACTATTAGTGCACACTATTTTCTTCTTTACTTTTAAATTGATTACAGAGATGTAGATGTAATTTAAAATTTTGAAGTTATTTTTTTGTTGAACAGATTAGTAGCCTCTTTTCAGGGGAGACCCGAGGTGGTACTTATAGTACTAGAGGAAATTTGTCCAGCGTAAAAGGAACTTACCCTACTCGTTTTGATACATGCTGTGGCATCTTTTACAACCAACTCAGGCAGATGGGGACTTGGTTTAACATCTCGGGTGAAGGGCAACACACTCAGGAGTGCAGCATACCCACTATTCTACACTGCAATGCCAGCAATCCATCTGCATTGTCAGTAATCCATCCAGCTGGTGTAGGGCTAGAACCACAGCCTTCTGCACAAAGGCAAGCGTGCTACCTGTTGCACACTACTAGCACTGCTTTCAAATTTTAGAGCATAAACACTGATGGCCATTTCCTAAACAAAACAAAACAGTTGCACACTGAAACTCAGCATGAGCAACAGTAATTTTTTTCTCTTCATTTGAAGCTCCCATTCATTGAGAATCCACTGAAACTCACATTCATTAAACATACTTTGAAACTCATTCATTGAAAATCACTGAAACTGACATACATTAAAAATGTACCAGGCCAGTGGCAGATTAAGTGTACCCTGATCTCCAAGCTGTTTTCAAACCATGGGCACACTGCAAACATTTTTAGGACTATGCATAAAAGCACGTTTTCTTTGCTTCACTTTCCTAACAGTTTTAAATTTATTTCTTGTTTACTGAAGCAACATTTGTTAGACTGCATTTTAAATTTGTACTCTTAAACCTTTTTTTCCAGTAAGCAGTGAAAAAAATGTATGAACCAATACCAAAAAAGTACTAATTTCAGAACATTTCAACCAACTCCTTGGTGATTTATCAAATGGTCTGACTGATAGTTGGTACAGAGTTTGAGTCTGTTAAACTTCTCACTTAATAAAATAAGCTGACCTCTCTAACTGAGACATTAAACACATGCTCTCACACACGTGCACACACACACACACACACACACACACACACACACACACACACACACACACACACACACACCATTCTAGTATATGTACTTGCCATTTCTACCCTGGATCCAATACAAATCTGTATCTATAACTTCCACTTCCATCCTGGATGTACTCCAAATCTTTACACACACTGCCCCCTCATAAAATCAAATGCTGCTTTTATTTCCTTTCTAGTAGTTTGTCTGTTAGATATACTGCAAATGAGTGCATCCATCCAGTAGTACATTAGATTAATTGCCTCACTGCCTAGCTGTGAAATCAAATCTCTGGCTCACTCTGTGCATGTCTGTTTACTGCTTTTATGGGCTCCATGCATATGTGTTTCCTCAGATTGACAGGATCCAAACAGGAAAACTAATTCTTAAAGCAATACTACACTGCTGAGAAGCAGGAAACAAGTAAGCAAATTGACATACAACTGTACTTAGCCAAAAAAATACTTCTGTTTTTTTAATTAAATTAATGTTCTGGCTGGGCCCTCCAGATAGCACCGGGCCCTGGTTGCATAGTGTTGGATCTGGTCCTGTGTGTGTGTGTGTGTGTGTGTGTGTGTGTGTGTGTGTGTGTGTGTGTGTGTGTGTGTGTGTGTGTGTGTGTGTGTGTGTATGAGTGCCTATGTGTATTAATATATGACTGCACCTTGGTGGGTATTTGAGTGTCTGTGTAAATGTGTGTAAGTCTGTCCACTAGTATATATGTGCCTATATGTGTATATCGATAGATGTGTATGTGTTTTCATGTAGGGCATATAGCTGCAGATATGCATATTAAAATATGTTGGGCACATATGTTTGTCTCTCTGTGTGCATGACTGTGTTGGTTGAATGTGTTTATAGTCAATTGTGTGTGTGTGTATAAGCATTGTCTATATTGTGATGGAAGGTCATTGTCTATATTGTGTTTGTGTGTGTCTGTATGTGTATGGGTGTTGTGTGTCTGTATGTGTGTGTTTATATATGATTGCATGCATGTGTGTATTTGAGAGTCTCTGTGCATGTATGTGAATGGAGATACATGTGAGTAAGTGTGTGCGTGTGTGTGTGCGTGTGTGTGTGTGTGTGTGTGTGTGTGTGTGCATTTGTATGCGTGTGTGTGTGTGTGTGTGTGTGTGTGTGTGTGTGTGTGTGTGTGTGTGTGTGTGTGTGTGTGTGTGTGTGTATGTTTGAGATGGAGAGTTTGTATGTTGTAGATGTTGAAGTGAAAGGTCACTGGAAATCTTGAGTAGGATAAAAATAAGAGTCTGTTCAGTGTATCTGAATAATTGCTAACAAAGACTGAACTCTTAATTTGTATTCAGCATAACTAAAGAACACAGATAGTAAAAATTTGCTGCCCAGTATAATGCATTGGATTGCTCTCCCACACTTAATAGTAACTGAGGCATTCATGGATCTGTAGGCAGTATCCCAATAGGTTGAAAATGTGTTATACATAAGGCTGTTGTAGTCCTTTACTTCAGAGACTGTACCATACCATATGTGACAGAGTTAAGTACTGTGCCACATTCATAACTATTCTGCTAAATGAATATGTCATATTAATTTGCTAGTATGTTGAATTCTCTGCTGTATTCTTTAACTTGCATCTTGAATTCTGTTTCATATCCTTTATCTATTTTATTTTATTTATTTATTTATCTAACATTTGTTAACTGGGAAAGTCTGATTTGGAACAAAGCCAATTTTCAGCAGAGGCCTGGGTAGAAGTGCTCCTGATCCATGTCTTTGTAATGTGGGAGGAAACCAGAGCATCTGGAGGAAACCCACATGAACGTAGGGAGGATATGCAGACTCCACACAGAAGGTATCCCAGCTGAGAATCAAACCAGAGAACCTCTTGCTGTGAGGCAACAATGCTGCCGCTGCACCACTGCACTGTCCAAATAATAAGTCCTGCCAAGTCTTGAACCCAGGGCCCTGTAAACTACAATCAAAACAATGTACCATTACACCATCTGAGTTCAATTACTATGCTGTGCCATGATTCTTAACTAGTATGTTGAATGTTGTGTCATAGCTCTTTTCCAAATAATTTAACTAGTATACTTAATGCTGTAACATTTACTTTAAAAATGCTGTATCCCTTACCAAGTGGTTGAATGTTGCATTATATCCCCTTAATGGGCTGAATTCATTGCTGTATCCTTTAACTCACATACTGATTTCTATGCCATATCTTGTAATGATTATACTATATCCCTTAACAGGTACAATAACGGTTGTGCCATCCATCTTAAGCATGCCACATCCCTTAACTAGTAGACTGAGTTTTGCATTATATAATTTTTATGTACCATATTCCTTAATTAATGTGCTGAGCAGTGTGCATTATCCCTTAACTAGGTGGCTAACTACTGCACCATATCTCTTAAGTATCCCATATTCCTTAAGTAGTGTGCTCATTGTTATGTCAGATGTCTTCCAATTTTCTAGTCCACATGATTAGACCAATGCCTCTCCTTTCTGTAACCAATTCTCCCATTTGTTCCTCAGCCAGCATGAGAGCTCTCTAATCCATTTGTTCCTCATGGAGCATTGGCGACAGTCAGGTCACAGGGCGCAGACTAGTCTACACATCCTGTGAACTGTTATATGCCCATCCCTTCAGCAGCTTGTGAGTGCCACAATCGCTGTTTCTAAATAGTATGTTGAATGACACATCATAGCTCTCAGGTATTCCATATCCTTGAACTACTATAATGATAGCCATGCCCTGTCCTTTAACTGAAGGATGAATGTTGCAGCACATCCCCTGATTAGAGGGGCTGAAGTCTTTCCTGTATCCCTTAATTACCATGTTGAATTTTGGTGCCCTGTATATTAAAGAATATGTTATGCCATAGTATTTAATTAATAGGTAAAATGTGTTATATCTCTGAAATATGCCATTTCCTTTACCTAGTATACTGAATGTTGCACCATAACTATACAGTAGTCGTTAGCTAATGTTCTATATAGTGTGCATTATCCATTAACTAGTACGCTGAGTGTCCTTAAGTATGCCATATTCATTAAGTAGTGTGTCCATTGTTGTGTCTGATCTCACCTTCTTTTTTCTAGTGCACAGGATCAGGACAATACCTCCTCTTCCTGTACCCACATGACCTATTTATTCCTCCACCAGAGGAAGAGCCCTCCAGTCCATTAGTTCCCTGGTGAAAGGCAAAAGTTAGTGTTAGGGAGTGGGACAGTTATTTGCAGTTCTTCTTGGCTATCCTAACCTCCAGTCTTTCAGCAGTTTATGAGCTCTGTGTGCCCTACCCTCCAGTGGTGCATGTGCATTTCTACACAACCTCCTGAACAAGCAGCACACCACTTGCATGCTGGAATGTTCAGTTCTACATGCTGCTGGTGACAGAATTGCATTGAGCAAACCTGCCACCATCCAGGATGGGTGAGCTGGCCTAGACCACTCACTATAGTTCCTCCCCTGCCCCGTCTCTCCAGCAGCCATGCCTTTAGTAGAAAACAGGTTAACTGGGGGTGAATTTAAGTCTACTGGGGGTGAATTTAAGTCTTCATCCCTCTGCACCATGGGACTGTGTTGTCGTGCCATGTGTATTAATTGTCTTATATTCCTTAACTAGTATGCTGATTTATGGGCCATATCCCTTAGTTTTTTTAATTTCTGTTAAGTGTAATGTTGGATGTTGTGCTATATCTCTTAAAAATGGCATATCCCTAAACTAGTCTGATAAATGCTGTGCTGTATCTCTTAACTAACATGCTTAATGCTGTATCAGTCCCCTAAACTAGTATGCTGATTTCTGCACTATATCCCTTAACTATTAGAGTGAATGATGTCACATTTCTTAACTAGTATACTGAATGCTATATAATTTCCATTAATTAGTATGAAAAGACCATTTCCCTTAACTAGTATGCAAAATTCTGTGATGCATCATTTAACCTGTGTGCTAGATTCAGAGTCATAGCCATTAATTAGCATGTTCTTCCATAACATACACAGAATACTAAATACCATGCTGTATCACTTAGCTATGTCATATCCCTTACTTAGTGTGCAGAACATTACATCACGTCCCCTAACCAGCACACTTATCAAGTGATTAAATGTTGTACCATATCCCTTAACTAGTGTGCTGAATGCTGTGCCATATCCTTAAACTAAGACATCATCATTATTATCATAAAAAAAAAAACTTTTTATTTTCTACATGGGGGTTGGGGTATCATGCAAACTGCCACCAAATCTGTCTATTCAGTGCCACTCTCCTACCTTCTTCAACACTCATACCTGACTGCTGCAGGTCTTCTTTCATACAATCCATCCGCCTGTTTGCTGGGTGCCTTAGTTTTCTTTTGCCTTCTTCCTGTCTGTCCCAAATCTTTCCCCAGATTATCTTCTGCCTTTCTGCACATCTGCCCAAACCACCATAATCTGTTCTCTTTGACCTTTTCTGCAATTGGAGCTACTTTGGCTTTTACTCTTCTGTCCTCATTTCTTCATGTGTTCCACAGTGAGCATCCTACCACCCTTCTCAGGCACTTCATCTCCATCACCTCTAGCTTTGTCAACTGCTCTGCCTTTACTGCCCAGGTTTCTGTACCATACAGTAGTATGGGTCACACCACTGTTTTGTACACCTTGCTTTGCAACTTCTTTGGCATACTTCTGTCATACACTGCACTTAACACTCTGTGCCAGTTGACTGCAGTCCCTCTGATTCTAGCTTTGAACTTCTCATTCAGACTTCCCTTCTCCTCAAACTCCCCTTCCAGATACTTGAAGCTGTTAATCTGTTCCACCATTTTCTTTCTATGTCAGTGCTCATCTTATTCCGATTTCCCTCATTTCCTGCCATTATGGCTGTCTTATCTGTACTCAGTTTCATCCAATGCGCCTTCAGTTTTGAATTCCATTCCCTTATCTTCTTGCTCAGAGTCTGCCTGCAATGCCACATCATCCCCATACAGCAGCTTTGTTGATGTCCTCTCTGATCTGTTAGCTAATGTATTCCATCACCAGTATGAACAGCATTTTCTCAAGTATCTGTCTGACTGCAAACACTGGTCAGTTGTGTTGAATCCTGATCTGAATCTGAACTACTCATCTCCCATCTTACGTCATACTACCCTGTGTATTTGTTTATCAATCACCCTCGCCAGAACTTTCATGCAATGTGACAGAAGTTTGATATCTCTGTACTGCCCACAGTTGTCAATATCCCCTTTTTCTTAAACAACAATGTATATTCCCTAACTAATCTGCTACATTCTGTACCATATTTCTTATCTATGCCATTTCCCTTAACTAGTATGCTGAATATTATATTGTAACAATTAACTAGTTCATGGGCTCATAGGTGTGTACTAGGCTAATGGCCCTGGAGCCTTTACAAGCCTATCCCATAGGATTACCCTGGCATCGTGCCACCCGACCTTAGTTCCTAGTGCCTCTGTCAAGTAGAGCCACTGGAGTGTTCCCCAGGGTGAATTTTCTATTTCCCATCCACTCATCAAGATTTCTCTTGAAGAGGTCCAGTGAGGTGTTCTGCTTGACATGTATGGAAAGTCTATTCCATAGCATGGGCAGTCTCTGGGTTATGAAACTGTCCCTCCAGCATGTTCTGTTTATTGTGGTAATGAGGTTGAGGTCTCTGGAGCGTGTGATGGGGAGGGTTTGGGATTTCTTTAGATGTAGCATTTCTAGCAGAGCTGGGTCAGACATGGCTTTGTAAGTTAAGCAGAGATTGCCTCTAAGTAGGTGATATGAGACAGAGAATAGTTGGAGTTTTGTTTGAGTCTGTCCATATACAAGGGTTTAAGGCCTTTGTGAGGTACTTTTGTGGCCTCTCCAGTTGTTGCAGGTGTCTAGTGAGGTACATGCCAAATGGGGCATTGCACTCGACGACTGACCTAATGAGGAAAGAGTAGAGGGAGACAATGAACTCTTTCTTCCTAGATGCAAAACCCTTAGTAATGAGATGTGCCATATAGAAGAACTTTCTGACCACAGTGGTAACCTGGTGGTCAAAAGAGAGGTTGCTGTCAACCTGTGTTCCCAGATCTCTTATAACACCTTCTGTGTTCAGTGGACTACCATCAATGTGGTAATACAAGGGAACTGGGTTTTCCCAAGGAGGATGATGACACATTTTTTGGCATTGAACTTAAGGCCATGGTTCTGACACCAGTCGTTGGTGTCATTGAGGCCTTTCTGTAGGATGTCAACATCACTTGGGAAGTTAATAATAGCTCCCAACTTGCAATTGTCTGTGAACTTTGTCAGCCAGAGTTCCTTCATGTCGGCCTGGACGTCAGAGAAGTAGATACCAAACAGGAGAGGACCCAGTACTGAACCCTGTGGGACTCCACTCATGACTGATTGGCAGTCTGACTTGGAGTCAGCTACCTTCACACTGTGGGTTATATCTGTGAGCCAGTTTGCAACCCACCTAGTGATATAGGGGTTGATACCTAGCTTAGTGAGTTTTTCTATGATTCCTGAGTTGGAATTGGTATCAAAGGCCTTGGCCAGATCAAAGTAGGCTGTATGAACCACCTTGCCTTCATCCACAGCTCTGGTGACTGACTCAAAGAAGTCGACCAAGTTGAGCAGGCATGATCTACCCTTCACAAAACCAAACTGTATAGGATCCAGAGTTTGGAGATTCTCTATATCCTTGTTTATTAGGTCCATGATGATGCATTCCATAGCTTTGCATGTCAGACTTGTTAGGCTAATTGGGCAATAATTTCCATGGTCTGTAGTTGCTCCGCCTTTGTGGAGAGGGATGACTGTAGCAGTGCGCATTTGGAAGGGACAAAGCCTGAGGTGAGGCTGTGATTGAACAGGGCACACAGGTGAGATGCCAGTTCACTCTGGAGCTCATGTAGAACACAGCCAGGGATATTGTCAGGTCCCATAGAAGCTGTATTCTTGGCCTTGGCCAGTGCTGTTTTAACCTGTGCAGCAGTACTGTAGAATGTTAAATTATCTCATCTCTTAGCTAGCTTGTCAAATGGTGTGTCATTTCCACTGAGTAGGATGCTGGATGTTGAATCATCTCTCTTAACCAATATGCTGAATAGTTTTCTTGAATTAGTAAACTAGGCTCATTTGCACAGACCATACTTTCTCAGTCCTTGGTCCCCGACTGTGGAAATCTCTCCCTTCATTTCTTAAAGATCGTCCATCTTACCCCTTTTTCCATTCCCAAAAAAAAGCACATTTCAGGGCTCTAGAAAAATGCAACTGCTATCTCTCTGGTCATATAACTTACCCTCTTTGTTTCCTTCTTCAATCTACATACCTTGGTCTGACTCTCTTTTGGATTATTATTCTTTCAGCATGCCAACTCTGATTTCCAGTCTATATAGAATGAACGTATATACATTTTTTTCACTCATTCTGTACATAATTTCATTTATCTATTGCATTAACGCCCTCAAGAAAACTATAATAGCATTTTTTAATATAATATTTGTACAGTAGACAGTCGATTATCCAGACGTCGATTAACCGAAACGTCAGTTATCGGAACCAGCCTTCCAAAGTTTTCGGGTAGGAAAAATCATAAAGTCTGAATATGTAAACATTATACGTATTTGCTTGAGCATATTTTTTGAGGTTATAGCCAGCTTTTCTGTGAAAAATATTCATTAATGTCCACTGGAATTGCTGAATGGTTCAAAAGTGTATTCCTGCATGCAGAAAAAACAAGATTTTAGAAGTTTTTTATCTGGTTCAATTATATGTTTGATTATCCGAACAGTTTGGTTATCCAAGCTACCCTAGGTCCCAATTAGTTCAGATAATCGATTTTATATATATATATATATATATATATATATATATATATATGTGTGCGTGTGTATTTTCTTTTGTCATTCATTCTGTATATAATGTCATGCAGTTATTGTGTTTTCCCCAGGCTTATACTGAAATGGGTCTGATGGAATCAATGCTCTGCCCAGGTTAACAAATTTGAAATAAAATAAATTCTATGCTGAATCTCTTAGCTGTCCCATATGCCTTAACTAGTAAGCTAAATGCAATGCCTCTTTCTGTATCTTGTTTCTTAAAAACTCCTGTATGGGGATCTGTGTTGAGCTTTTCAAACCATGAAAGATCCAAGCCTCCTTGACTTCCTATACCCTTGCAAAACAAATTGTGCCTTAAATACCTGATGAAAAGAACTGAACCTCTATCAACAAATAAATAAGACATCTTGATGTGATTGAATCATATCCCAATGTATCCCCACAAACAACTGCTACCTCAAGACACCCCACAAGCAACACATAAACCACAAAAGCAGTGTGCAAAGCAGTCACAGCCCTTAAGGCCAAATACAACACCAAACATACTTGTCATAGGTGACTCCATAGTCAGACACACTGACGTCCCACTCACCAGGCTGAACAAGGAGAGGGTCACAGTAAGCTGCCTATCTAGAATCCGCCACAAAACACAAGCACTCGGGTCACTCGACAGCAAGTACAAATATGACACAGTCATTGTCCATGCTGGTCTGAACGACCTGAGACTCCTGGACTGCATGAAAAGAGACATAGAGGAGCTCTCTGATTATGTAGCCCAGGCAGGTATGACCCTAACCCTGAGCAGTATCCTTCCTTCACCAAGAATGATGCCACAATATAGAGACAAGATGATCAGCTTTAACAATTGGCTTAATGTCTGGTGTCATTCAAAGGGGATCCAGTGTCTGTCTGCCTGGGATGACATGCTTGACAAGCGCTTGCACCTGTCACCCTGGGATTCCGGATATTGGCTAAGGCTCTTGCCACCCCCATAGTGCCTTTTTAGGCAAGGCTCAAATTCTAAACCTACCACCCTAGAAAACAAAAATGGGAAGAAATTGAGGGTAATGCTGCTCAATGCCAGAAGTCTAAATCTCAAAATGCACGGCCCTTCTCAGTATGGAGAACATCGATGTCTGTGCTGTAACTGAAACCTGGTTCAAGGCTCCTGAGAGCACCCGGCACTATTAGGTTTTACCTCATATCATGCTCCGCCCCAAAACCCGGACCACTCCACAAAAGGAGGTGTATCCATATTCATAAAGGATACTCACACCTCCAGGTTGGTGGGAAACCATCCAGGTGCAACTAACAATAGGCAAAACTGCTCTACAAATTGTAGCATGCTACAGGCCACCCTCTCAAACTCAGGAACCCCACACAGCCTTCCTGAAGACACTGGAGGGTATAAATGTATCTCCAAACACCATCATATTGGGTGACTTCAACTACCGAATATAGACTGGGAACATTACTCAAGCCCTAACTTTCTAGCCCAACGGTTCCTGGAGTTCATAAATTCAAATGCCATGGAACAGCGGAGAAAATATACTAGATCTCATTGTCACAAACATGGGGACAAAATGCTCCACACCGGAAGTATATCCCTCATTGGTGAGATCTGATCATAAACTAATCTCACTGGAAATCTACATCCCGCCCCCACCCCAAACAAAAAAGACCATAGTGAAGAACTTCTCTAAAGCAAACTTCACACTACTCAAGACTGGTGTGGTATCCTTCAAGGCCCCTGAGTCAGAGGAAACCACAACTGGAAGCCCTTACAAATGCCTTCTATGAACACCTCCAGGACTGCATGGATCAGGCAATCCCAAATAAAACCAAGACTCTTTCCACACGTCCAGTCTGGTGGACACCAGCCATTAACAAACTTTACAATAAGAGGAGAAAGCTATTACATGATAAAACAAAATCCATAAAAGGGAAGTCACCACTGATCATTATTAGTAAAAAAATACGAGCACTCATAAAATCAACTAAGGCCAAGTTTGAGAGAAAAATTGCCATGGATTCAAAGGACAATCATAAGGCCTTTTTCAGCTATGTTAGGAACCTGGGTGGAAACTCAGAGATATGCTCAGAATTAGTCCAAAATGATACAAAAATCACTGAACCCACAGACATTGCCAACATACTGGCAGACAGGTTCAGTGCAAACTAAAGGAGAGATAACTATCCCAGCCGAGTGTAGCCTCCCGGACATCTCAAATGGGGAGGTGAAAGCTGCTCTCTCTAAAGCTAAAAACAAAGCATCAATGGGACCGGATGGTGTCCCGGCTGTGTGCTAAATGAGGAATTAAACCCGCACATAAGGCAGCTGTTTAATCTCAGCCTTACCACAGGATACGTGCCCAAGGAGTGGCGTGACGGCAACTGTGGTCCCACTCCACAAAGGTGGCCTCTCTCACGGACCCTGGTAATAACAAGTCTAGTCTGCAAAGCTATGGAGAGGATCATAATGGAGCTCATAAACAAAGATATAGGGGACTTGCAGACATTGGACCCGACCCAGTTTGGCTTTGTCAAGGGAAGATCATGCCTTTTGAACTTGGTCGACTTCTTGAAATAGTCACCAAGGCCATTGATGAGGAAAGGCAGTCCATACAGCCTACCTTGACCTTGCAAGCTTTTCAGGTGACACAATACTATTGTAGAAAAACTTACCAGCTTAAATGTAAACCCATATGTCACAAGATGGGTTGCAAACTGGCTTAAGGACAGAACCCACAGGGTTAGAGTTGCTGGCTGTGTCAGACTCCAAGCCGGTCACAAGTGGTGTCCCACAGGTATTGTTTGGCATCTACTTCTCAGAAGTACAGGCCAACATGGGAGGACTTTGACAAAGTTTGCAGATGACTGCAAACTGATAGTGGAAAGTGCATCGGACACTGATATCCTTCAGAAGGGACTCACGGAAACAGATAGCTGGTGCCAGAGCCATGGCCTGAAGTTAAACGCCAAAAATGTATAGTCATACCCTTCGGGAAAAACAAGGTAACCCCAAGCTACCATATAGGTGGCAATCCACTAAGCACAGAAGAGGTTATCAGGGACCTGGGGACCCAGGTTGACAGTGGCCTTTCTTTTGACACTCACATTGCTAAAGTGGTTAGAAAGACCTTCTACATTGCCCACCTGATCATGAAGGGATTCACATCCAGATCTAGTGAGGTCATTGTTCTGTACTCTTCACTTATCAGACCAATGATCGAGTACAATGCCCCATTCGGGATGTATCTCACCCGACATCTGCAGCAATTGGAGAGACCCCAAAAGTTCCTCACCAAAAGGATAAAGGGACTCCAAAATCTGTCATATGCTGCCAGATTGAAGAAACTCCAGCTCTATTCAGTCGCATACCGTCTGCTCAGAGGTGACATGTGCCTGACATACAAGGCCATGTCCAACCCGGAATTAATGGACATGCTCCACCTCAAAAATCCAAATCCACCAAAACCACTAGAGCAAGCGACTTAAACCTTAGCACGGATATAAATAGGACGTGCTGGAGGGATAGATTTATCACTCAGAGACTCCCTATGCTGTGGAATAAAATCCCGGTCCATGTGAGGCAGAGCACCTTGCTGACTCTGTTCAAGAGAAATCTAGACCTGTGGATGGGAGATCGTAGGTTTACCCGGGAATCATCTCTGGGTCACTGCTGGACAGAGGCACAACAAACTAATGGGCACAGTATTTTTCATGTAAGCCACAATAATTTGGGCTAGGCTTATAAATGCTTTAGGGCAGATAGCCTAGTATAAACCTATGAACCTATGAACCTATGAACCCACTTCTGGAATGAACTTTCACTTCCTGTCAAGCAGAGTAGTGTTTTTGATGCCCTCAGTGTAAACCTAGATAATTAACTTGGCAGCCTCAGATTTTCCCACACTCTATGTATTGCCCTCTTTGATGCTGCAGGCAACTTTTTTATCTGCTTGTAATGGTCTGTAGAAGAACTAGTACTTATCTGTAAACCTAAGAACCTATATTTCATTTAACTAATATGCTGAATGTTCTGCCATATCCCTTAAATAATTACACAAACTCCACTCCACACACCTTCAGATAGAAACAGCTCTGATCCAAAACAATACCAAAACAGCAAAATCTTCAGAAGTCAGGAATCGAAAAACAGGAACCAAAGTCAAATCCAAAAGCAAATTCTTTATTCTCTGTTTTGGATCATATCCCCTAAATAGTCTGCGGAATGGAGGGCTGTACTAAGCATAATGCTAAATGCTGTGTTATTTATGTTGAGTATATGCTGAATGCTGAGTCACATCCTTCACCTAATATGCTGAATGTTTTGCCTGAAGACTGTACTTAATCTATTAGCTATGCTATACCCCTTAACTAATATGCTAAATGTTGTGTATACCCTTAACTAACATGCTAAATGCTGGGATACATCCCTTAATTAATTTACTAAAAGTTGTGGCATATCTCTTAATTATGATATATCCCTAAAAGTAGTATTTTATCTTTTAACTACCAAGCTGAACGTTGTGCCATTTTCCTAAACTGGTATGATAAATTCTGTACTACATTCTTTTTGCATGATCCTATGCATTTTAACTGGGTTCCGGTGTGCAGGTCATGAGACATTACTACGCCAAAACCAGAGGCTGCAGCACCTCTTCATCGTGGAGCGGTGCAGCCAAAACGCTGAAACACTATGGTGTTGTATGCCAATGAGTAAACTAGTAAATGTGACAGTCCCTAACAAATGCTTCCCAGCTGTATTCTAACAGTAGAGCCACTCGTAGCAGAATAGTGATTGTCACGGATGTCTGAAACACACGGAAAACTGTACAAAGCACAGGGAAAGCAGAGATAGTATCACTGCTTTCTCTGTGCTTCATACATCTGTAATGATCACTATTCTACTGCTGCTGTCAGTGCTGTTAGAATACAACCAGGTAATGTTCGTTAGGGATCATCACATTTACCAGTGCTGTAGTGTTTCTACTTTTCAGCCGCACTGCTCTATGGTGAAGCATGCTGCAGCGTTTTGGTTTCAGTGCAGTAGCTCTCAAGGAAATGTCTCACGACTTACATGCTGGAACCCATCTTAACTAGTATGCTGGTGTTGTGCCACTTTAATTAGCTGGTGTGTATGTTGAATGTTGTGCAGTATTCATTAACCTACGTGCTGGATTCTGTTGCATAGCTATGAATTAGTATGCTGCGCCCTAGTTTTCTTATTGTCAATTCATATCACTTGACTATGCTCCATCCCTTAGCTAGTGTGCTGAATGTTTTACCATACCTCTTAACTTTTTCAAATAGTATGCCATCCTTAATCATTGCTTATTTTCTTAACATGTGTGCTGGTCTGTCTGCCATATCCATTAGTAAGTTTACTGTATCACAGGACTTAATAAGTACATTGAATTCTGTGCTGCATCCCTTAACAATATCATATCCCTTAAAAGACTGTTATTCAAAGTCCCATCCTCAAATAGTATGTTTCTGCTGAACTGTACAGAATAGACAGTAGTGGTAGCCACTGGCGTGTTACAATATATTCATAGATATGTGGTGTTCTGGAGCAGTGTCCTTCAAATGTTAGTAATGGTCATCACTGCAATGACCAGACCAGACATGGGGCCAGAAGATACAGTGGTAAATCTTATAGTGAGAGTGACAACAGGGTCTCAAACACCTGCACTACATTTTTGCACAGGTACACCTTCATGTATAACTCTACCTTAACTATATATATATATATATATATATATATATATATATATATATATATAGATGTGTGTATGTGTAATAAATGCATGCAAACTGTCTACATCTGTGTGCTTATGTACCTATTTGTGTATACTGTATACATACATATTTGTGTATATATATATATATATATATATATATGTGTGTGTGTGTGTGTGTGTGTGTGTGTGTGTGTGTGTGTGTGTGTGTAAGTGTCTGTATGTGCATGCACATATTTAAAGAGAGCTATTCTGTGCCTTAGATATGTGAAACTGGGTTTTCTTATTACATTGCTAGTTTCCCATTAAAAGTTTTTTTAAAGTTTTTTGTGAACCAAAGGACACATCATACTTTCATATAGAAATCTTTATATGCTTAAGACAAAAATCATTAGAAGAAAGCATGAAGTGACTAGCAGCCTTACTTCACTGTATTATTATATTTATTCTACTATAAGGGAAAGATGGCAAGAGAGTAAACCATGAGATGAATGGAAATGTGCTTATTAGCTTTGTCTGGCTGTTATTACTAAATGAGGAGCCAACCCTATCCATATATTCTAGATTATGTTTAGGTTGCCACCAAAGTACAAACTGTGGAGTCTATAAAGATGTGGGCCAATCACCAGTAGGGATCAGCCTGTGAATAGCCTTTGTAATTTAATGTACCGCATGCACTGTCACTGAGTTTGGATAGAGATGTTCCAGGGAGATTTGCCAAAGACTTTCAGAAGATTTACAGTTCTGTCAAAGACACAAAGACCTTGGCCCATAAACAGTTGGCTTTGTTTATTTATTTTACAGATAAAAGGACTCTTGCTGAAGTCTTTTAAGCTGCATTTTTGAAAGGAGTTATTTAGCTGAAGTACTGGTTGTACTTATAAATAATATTTTATTCAGAAGTGATAATGAAAATCATTTGAATTCTATTTACATACCCTTTTGCAGAAGCTGTGTGGTCTTTTAGCTTTGCATACTCTTGTTTGTAATACATTAAAAAAGGTTCATTTCAGACAAATATCATGTTTTCCAGAAATTTCAGATGGTGCCTTCACCATCGGAAAAATATTGCCATCACAGGCCCATTCTTGCATATGACACAATGTGTCCTGTGCACTAGTAGAACCATTCTCGAAATATGACAAGTATACCTTGAATGCTAACAGAAAATCCATTCTTGGCAAGTGACACAGTATGCTTTGTATACTAACAGAGCTATTCTTCTCATGTGAGTTAGTTTGCCCTGTGCACTAACAAATTTAGTCTTTGCACATGACACAGCCTGCAATGTGCACTAAGAGATCCATTCTTGACATATGACATGCTATGACCTTCACACCAAAAGTCCAGTGTTGGCATACAATATAGAGTATGTCCTGTACACTAAAGGATATGTTCTTTAATACAACCATGTGTGCTCTTTTCACTAATATATCCATTTTTGATGTGTCTCAGTGTAGCCTTTGTACTAATACATTCATTCATGGTTTGTTATCCAATATGCCCTAAGTACTTCAAGACTCATTCTTGGCAAAAGGCCCAGTTGGCCGTATCCACTAACAGATCCATTCCTGGTATATGGCTCAGTGTGTCCCCTTACAATAATATATCCATTCTTGCCTTATGATAAAATGTGAAAACAGAAGCTCACATATGCAGTTCCCCAGTGGGCAAAGTGCTCAGAAATTAACAAACACAAGAACACAATCCAGCACTGACAAATATATACCACAACACTCAAATACTGTGCAATCAATTTTATTTTAGGTCCACAGTCTCACAGATGAAACCAGTTTATCTAAGAGATTATGGACCAAATGTAAAATCAATTGCATTGCATTTGACTACTGTGGTGTATATTTTTCAGTGCTGAATTGTGTTCATATGACAAAATATGCCTTGGGAATTGACAGATCTATTCATGGCATGTGTCCTACTGTACCATGCATACTATCAGAATCAGCTATGGTGTCTGTATACTAAATTTGTTTATTACATGATATGCATTGTTCCTGTGATCCAAACACAAATTGCCAGTGCATCTAGAAAGATTACATCAAAGTTTGCAATATGATCAGCTTTCATAGATGCTGCATCTGCAATGATGACCCTGGATCACAGTGCACATGACAATGACCTAGCATGGAGAAGTATAGAACCATGGGAGCTGATAACATGTACTACATGGCAGACAGGTTTGTGCTGACTTTTGCAAAAGTAATGGCGGTACCTCATCTTTCAGCTCATTGCATCTCTTCTGTGATTACTGGATTCCATATGGTACTGGCCATCAAGTGAGGCTTTTGTGCAAACCCTTTACATCATAACACATCTTACAGTATTTTCACTTTGCTTTAACACAAGAAGTATGCTAACTATAAAGCTAGGCTCCTATTAGATGCATGTCTGAAGATGGTGAAGGATGTCTGTCTGTCTGTCTTTGGATGATACTTTTGGACTGATTTTCATGATTATTTGGTTTGTGCTGTTTCTGTTGTTTTGTATATTGTTTGCTATTTTTTGATTCAGAGTTATAGTTTATTGTACAATTTTGGTTAAATATCAGATATTGGACATTCTGTCATCCTTGGAACTGCCTGGTGTGATCAAAGTTGATGTTCGTAGCATTTTAAATTGTTACAGCTTACAACATTGTTGCCAGCATTCAGTGGTAGATATTGGTGTGGGGTATTGCAGACTGAATTCCAGAGATACAGAGTTTGAACATCCTTCCAGTGTCATCCATAATATCATTCAGAGATTTGTGTGCCTCATCTGGGAAGCATTTGGGGTGCTGGTTGTTCGGAGTGCTTCTGTTTGATTTGGTTTGTTTGTTTTAGTCATGTTTATAATCAAGTTATTGTATCATGCTTTATGTGTGGCCTGTCCATTTCTTTCCATCTCTATGAATCAATGTGAAACATTCAGCAAAATATTTTAGACTTTGACTTTATGTGTTTTAGATTTGGGACTCAGCAATCTAGATTAATTTCTCCATTTTTTGGCAAGCTATTTGGACTTAAACCTAATTGCATTTTTTATGGTGGTTTAATTTTTATTATTTGTAAGCTACTGGATTTTAATTTTTGATACATAATTTAATTGACTCAATGGCAAACTTGTATACCATGTATATTTATTATTCCACTAATTTACAATATTTTCTTATTAAAGTCTGGAGTAGTACTCAGAGTACATTTTACTAAATAATTATACATTGTATGTAATACATTTTTCTTTTAATCATTGTTGTAATATGCCATTCCATCACTTCTTTATTGTACAAATGCTTAGTTGTAAGCACTGTAATAAAGTTGAAAGTGAAGTTGAAGTTAACTAATATTATCATGTTTTGCATTTTACATTTCTATTCCCATGAGAATCACAATACATTGTACATTGTCTCAGTGTCACGGCATGTAGCACATTGACCCAGGATCAGAGCACACTGTACATTGACTCAGGATCATGGCATAGAGCACACTGACCTAGGATTAAGGAACATGCTAACTAATTCTGGATCAGGGTCATGATACACTTACCCAGAGTCAGGGTACACCCTGAAATGATCCTAGATCAGGGCAGGCAGAACATTGATTCAAGGTCAGTGCATATGGAACAGTGACTAAGATTCAAGAGAACACACTGGCTCAAGATCAGGGCACATACCCTGAATCAAGACCAGGGTATACAGTACACTGACCAAGGATTAGGACTGACAACACACTGTCTCATATCAAGGCAAACAGTATACTGTTCTATGATCAGGGCACACAGTTCACTGATTCAGGATCACAGCACACAGTGCAGTGACATAGGATCACAGCACACACACTTCACTGATCCAAGATCAGGGTACACTGTACAGTGAAGCAGGATCAAGTCATACAATACACTAATCCAAGATCAGGGCTCATAATGCACTGATCCATGATCAGATTACACTGTACAGTGAGCTAGAATCAGGTAATACTGTACAGTCACTCAAGGTCATAGCACAAACTACAGTGGCCAAGGATCAGCACACACAATAATCTGACTCAATGTCAAGGTATACTGTGCAGTGACCAAGAATGACAGCACAATGTACAGTGACACATGATCAGGGCAATCACTACAAAGACACAGAGTCAGAACTTTCAGAACACTAATCCAGATTTAGGGCACACAGTACATTGATTCAGAAACACCATGACACTGTACAATGACTAAGAATCAAGGCACTCAGTCCACTAACTCAGGATTAGGCACACTGTACATTTAGCTAGGATGTGGGAATGCTGTACAATGATGCAGGATCAGGTATACATTATACTGGCCTGTGCTCAGGGCACACAACTGAATGACAGCACAGGGACCAAGGATCATGTCCCACCAAGGATCAAGGCATATAAAACCCTCAATCAAGATCAGAACATTCTGTACCCTGTTCCACGACCAGGGCACACAGTACCATGATCCAGGTTCAGACTACATAGTACATTAACTCATACCAGTCAGGTGTCCATGATTTTGCAGAATGTCTCTGCTTTTTCCTCATATTTTTGCAGTGTATTTATTTTATGGTAAATCTTTGAAGATTGCCTTCAGCCAGTAAAGCCAGACATTAGAGTTCCATACTTTTTGTTGTTCAGAAAATGCGTCTAAAGTAAAGTAGAGTAATAGTAAATAAACCATTGAACAAGAGCAAAGTAAGGCTCAATTCTCATATTTAAAACTGAATTTATTAGTATAGGAACAGTTGATAAGCGCTTTCGCTATATAATAGCTTCATCAGATCACATATACACATTTAAAAAACTGCTTAAATACTATATTGACACATTTAATGCATTCAAATGAACCAATCATTACCATTCATTAATTAGTTCATTTTACATTTAAAGCAGCAATACATAAATATTTTAAAAGAGCTAAAAAGTATATATATATTACTTTCTAACTACTTTTTAAAAAAATTTTTATACTTTTTAGCTCTTTTAAAATATTTATGTATTGCTGCTTTAAATGTAAAATGAACTAATTAATGTATGGTAATGATTGGTTCATTTGAATGCATTAAATGTGTCAATATAGTATTTAAGCAGTTTTTTAAATGTGTATATGTGATCTGATGAAGCTATTATATAGCGAAAGTGCTTATCAATTGTTCCTATACTAATAAATTCAGTTTTAAATACGAGAATTGAGCCTTACTTTGCTCTTGTTCAACGGTTTATTTACTTCTTCATAAGTTTTGTCTTTACAAGAGCATTTGCCTGACTGAGCGGTATTTTGGATTATTAGAAAGTAGAGTAATAGTTTGAAATAGTCCCTGATTTTGGTATTTGTTCCTCCATCATTATTGATTTGTCCAAAATTCTAGAGCAAAGAAGAGACATATAGGTAGAATGCACCATGCAAAATCATGAAGTATGTTTTGCTCAAAGGGGTAATAGCTTACTCATTTTAAGTACAATATAATTTTAGTTGGTGTTTGATTCCTCACATAGGTCCTGCTTGATGTTGAAAAGAACCAGAAAACAACAGGCATCCCCCTACAATCAGCACTCTAAAGTCCATATTCTACAGTTTGTGTTTGATTATTGACTTTTATACAAATTCTAACTCCAGTATACCTCAGATTTCATGGACAGAGAATGCAACTGATTTAAGCTTTTGTGAAAGTACCTTTCTTTGCAGCTCTAGTTGACAAAACTGAAAGGACAAAAGCAGATGAGGCCAAGAATAAATAATATGAATGTGTAATACAATAATAGTACAAATGTGTAATGTTGGCAAAAATATTCTTCTGAAATTTCTATAGGCACTAATATTGCATAGGAAGATGACCACTTTCAGGATATATGTTTAGTGTTAAGGGTATATGAGAAGAAATCTAAATCTGTGGCGGTACAAGTAATGTAAAGAAGCATTTCATTAAACAAATTGCAGTTGGCATAGATAATATACTTTGAAAATGATAGTGACAACAATGATTAACAGATCAGGGAGTAAGCAGGATAGTCAGAGGAAGTCACAAAGAGAAACAGAGCTGATGCTGGAGGTAAACAGTATCTGGGTAGGTAGATGAGTAGACAGACTGGACTAGCTTATGTAATCCTTACATGTTGCCTTTTTTATTGACCTTTGTGTCTTACACAGAAAAAAAAATATATTACTTTTGCAACTTAAAGATTATAAATTCCAGTCTGCTGACATAAGTGCTTCAGAGAGTAAATATGTTTTTATCATCTAATATTACAATCACTATTGCCAACAAAATGAGGATATTGAAAAATAATAAACCATATCAGTAGGAAAGTTATACAGTGTGCAGGGAACAAAGATATTGACCTTAATTCCCTCACCAATGTAATAAATAACATGATGGATGGATGATGTTTAAATCCCACTGCTACCAAAAATAATGTTGATATAGGGGTTACAGAAACTAAATCCATACCAGTAGCATTTACTATGTACCCAAAGAGTGACTGGTCTTAAAAGATTATTACAAATGTGCACTACTACCTTGGGTTATAACTGACGCCTATCTCACCCAAATAAGCTCTGTACTGACAGTTACAAAATAAGGTTATAATCTCTGATTTCCCATAATGTCATGAGTGACTTCACAGAATTTCACTTACCTCAACTTGAGCTGAGTGCCTTCTAATACATTCTTACCTAAAGTAACAAAGACTTAACATAACCATTTTTCCATACACATACTCTGTGTTTGCTAGGAGGGGCTACTGATAGCTCTCCAATGGCAGTATCCTTTACTGTATTTACAGTACATTCTGCCACCAATCAGATTACTAATCTGATACCAAGATCTCAAGTAATGAGTACTCTTCCAATGGGTCTACCAACAATACATTATAAAAGTTGTTCGCCAAGCAGTTTCCCTTCAAAAAGGGTGTATACCAATATTGACAACAATGTTTCAAGCATACCTTTTGCTAATAAAATTAGACATCAGCCATAAGATTTTACAAATGAACAAATAAAATGCTTTACTTAAAACAATCTGATTATACACACAAGACAGTATAGCAATTGCATGGGAAAACTAAAATAAAATATTTCATACAGATAAATTAATATCTGAAAAAAATGCATCTGTTATTTCCAATTACGTATTGTAGTTGACTGAAGCCTTAGGATGAACATAAAGTCTAGCAAGTATTGGATCCAGAAATCCTTTGTTAACTTTTTACAAAGATAGAATTTCCCAAGTCCAAATAATAGTCTCAGTCGAATAGAAAGAAAAGCAGCTGCAGTTCCAGTTCATTATACTCCATAGAGACTAGATTTCCAAGTCCAAATACTTGAATGAACAATAAGAAAAGAACAGCAGCAGTAGTTCTAGTTTAGCATACTCCACAGAGATTAGATTTATTTCTAGATACAACTAGCAGTCTCAGAGAAAATGTAGAACATGATAGCAGCAGCTGTGGTTTATGCACTTCATGGAAGTTAGATCAGGTTCAAACACAAATAGAATGTATCTTTCCTTTTAAAACAAGCTGCTACAATGTGCAGACAGTTCCATTCCATTCTATCATGAAGTTATTCAGATTGTCATGGAAATGAGGAAAACAGTGAACATTGCAACAATAAGTTGTTCTATATTTCAATAGACAAATCCATATTATTAAAAGAAAACAGTGACACATTCTACACATCTAATGAAATGTGCAACTGTTTATATTTTAAATACAAGGAAATGTATCATGTGACGCAGAAGCAATGAATATTTGTTATTAGTTATAGACAAGGTAGACTGCATACCTTATAACCTGCAGATACTAAAAACAGGAACAAAGACCCTTGAAAAGTAGGCATACCTAGCCAAAATCTAGATATCTAATTCTCACAAACTAGGAATACCAACTAGCACATAACTCTTGCTGCTTCCAGTAAGAATGTAGGACACAGTTCAGACACATATGTTTATAAACAGAGAGTGACAAAAATGATGGAAAAATCTAAGCATGTTATCAAAGCAACAGTGTAAAATCTGTAAACTTTAATGAACTGTATTGTAAAATTTTACCACACAATGTCATTTATTTCTGCTTCTGAAAAAGGGATATACAAGATGTGTGTCCTCTTTCTCTAAATTATAGGTGATATTAGTGTGCTGGGAATGTAATGTGGTTTTCTGCGTGCTAGACAGCTACTAAAATCACATGTGATGAGGGGGAATTCAGAAAATTGAGTGAAGCAGCAAATCAAGCCTGCAAATGGGAGCATATCTCCAAAAATAGGTACATCATGTGCAGGGGTAAATTGGACCTGAAAATATTAACATTCATCCAAAAATAGGGACAGTTTAGAGGTCTGGAAAGCTATTGCTACAATTAGTATAGAGGTTCTATCCCTGTAATCAAACCAGTGCCAAGCATAGGTAAAAGTTCCTTTACCAAAATTTGATGAGCAGTTATTTCTGTCATACTGCACTGTGTTGGTCATTTAAGATGATACATTTCTGTGTCTCTGGCTGATGAAATAAATGTGTTCATATCTATCACTGTGCAACATCTAACAGCTAGAACACTGATTGTAGTCTCCACAGTCTCCACTAACACCACCCACAACACCAGCAGCTGAACCACCTGTCACAGTGTAATCTGCACTAAGCTTTAGGCAAGTCCACTCCTTGCAAAAAGCTTTCCAGTGTTCCTCAAGTTTTCCAACTCCATCATAAATTTCAAATCACATAAATCATCCCTATATCTCTCAGCTGCAATCATTTTTACATGATAGTTATCCTAAACAAGAAAGCCTGCATATGCTAAGAAATGCATTACTTGTTCTATGACTGAATGGAGTTGCAGCTCTCATTTCAGAGACATGATGTGGATACTAAGCAATGTTGCCTGTTTAAAGATATTTAAGGAAAACCAGAAGCATTTATTGTAAAGGCTGCAGAAAAGATCACATCATCATTATCATCATCATCATCATCAACAACCCATTTACTACATAGGGTCAGGGTATCATGTTAACTGTTGCCAACTCTCTCGATTCAGTGGCTCACTCGTGCCTTCTTCAACACTCATGCCTGACTGTTGCAGATCTTCTATCATACAATCCATCCACCTCTTTGGTGGACATCCTTGTTTTCTCTTACCTTCTTCCTGTCTGTCCCAAATCTTTCTCACCAGATTGTCTTCAGCTTTTCTGCATGTGTCCAAGCCACAGTAATCTGTCCTCTTTGATCTTTTCTGCAATTGGAGCTACTTTGGCTTCTGCTCTTATATCCTCATTTCTTCATCTGTCCCACAGTGTGCATCCTACCACCTTTCTCAGGAACTTCATTTCCATCATCTCTAGTTTCCTCATCTGCTCTGCCTTTACTGTCCAGGCGTCTGTACCATACAATAGTACTGGTCGCACCACTGTTTTGTACACCTTACTTTTCAGCTTCTTTGGCATTCTTCGGTCATTCATTACACCTGACACTCTGTGTCACATGGCTACAGCCCCTCTGATTCTAGTTTTGACCCCTTCATTCAGACTTCCCTTCTCCCCAACCACCCCACCCAGATACTTGAAGCTATTAACCTGTTCCACTCCCTTCCATTCTATCTCATTTCTCAGCTTCTTCTGATTTCACCAACTTGCTGCCATTACCACTGGCTTGTCTGTGCTAAGTTTCATCCCATGTGCCTTCAGTTTTGCATTCCATTCCTGTATCCTTTGTTGAAGTTCTTGCTCAGAGTCTGCCTGTAATGCCACATCACCTGCATACAGCAACTTTGCTGATCTGTCTCTTCCAACCTGTTTGCTAATGTAGTCTATCACCAGTATGAATAGCAGTGAGCTTAGAGATGAACACTGGTGCACACCCACTGGGAACCCCTCTATGAGACCAAACAGTGTTCATACTTGAGTCATTGCATCCTTGTACAAAGCCTGCTGTAATTCTACCAATGTTTCTGGTACTGTAAACAACAACTGTACTCCCCAAATCGGCTTTAGTCAGACCTTGTCATATACTTTCTCCAAGTCTAGGAATGTCCAGTTGGACTTTTTCTTCATCACTAGCTTCTTCTCAACTATCTGTCTCACTGCAAACATTGGGTCAGTTGTACTTCATCCTGATCTGAATCCGAACTGCTCATCTTCCATCTTACATTCTACTACTCTTTGTATCCGTTTATCAGTCATCCTCTCCAGAATATTCATGTAATGTGACAGGAGTGTGATGCCTCTGTTCTGCCCACAGTTGTGGATGTCCCTTTATTCTTATACACTGGCATGAGTATGCTTATTCTCTGATCATCTGGGATATGCCTTTCTCTCCATGATGTTATAAGTATCCTCAGGATCCATTTCTCCCCTGTCTCACCTAGCATCTTTATCATACCTGCTGTGACCTCATCTGAGCCTGTTGCTTTCCCTGACTTCATTTTCTATAGTACTAGTCTTACTTCGTATAGGTGTTCTCCTCTTCTTCTCTCATCCTAACCTGTGGCTGGGGCAGTACAGCTTCTGTTGTTTTTTTTTTTCATTCAAAAGCTGCTGCAAGCACTCCCTCCATCTGCCTTTCATGTCCTGTGGACTGGTAAGCAGGTTAGTGGTATCCCTTATGAAGGGTGACTGACTATCTTCTTTATCTTTCTGCCTTTGCCCTGCAACCTTATATAGTTTCTTTGTACCACCTACTGAGTCATTTTCCAGAAGTTGGTAACATACCTCTCAATCTCTTAGTACAATAAATCTGGACAAAGTCCAACAAAATGGGGGACAAAGGCCCAAAAATATGGACATATTTTAAATATTTCTTTAAACCAAGTAAAACGAGCGTAGTGGTAAATGCTCTGATAACTATACCAAATAAATTTAAAACAAAGAAACAGCACCAGAGCACTCCACAGCAATAGGACCATACACAGAGAAAACTAGTAGCGCTATAAGTAATAGTTCAAGCATGTAGTATAAAATCCAAGGTTTATTGGAATTCCAGGTTAGCGCTTTCACCCTCATGGGCTTCTTCAAACCTTTACATCTCATAAAAGTACTGCTAACATTTATACTAAAGCCTCTATGACATCATTCTTAAATTAAGTAAAAAAGTGTACACCTGTAAGACTTCATTCAAGAACAGTTTATAAAAACTTAACCACAAAGCAACTTCTAAAGTCAAAGTAAACATATATTAATATATATACTATGTTTATAAAAGTATATATAAAGAATATATAATATATATATATATATATATATATATATATATATATATATATATATATATATATATATATAATCCACCTGGCTTCTGTCCTTTCTGTATAGGTCCTTATGTCCCCACCTCTGGCATTGGGTTTCTTTACCTGTAGTACTAGAAATTTGAAGCTGTGTGTGTCGTTTGTGTTCATGACATGCTTGGATAATGCATTATCTCAGGATTGGATGTGTATATTGTACCGATGTTCACATATCCTATTACGTAACCTTCTGTCAGTTTTCCCCACATAAAATGCATCACAGGTCATGCACCTAGCTAAGTATGTGACATGCTGAGTGTCACAATTAGCTGTAGTGTTGAAACAAAATCTTTTCATGGTGACAGGTTGTAAGGACAGAAGCCAGGTGGATTATAATGCTAAGAGCAGATCAGAGTCCTGGACTGAATGACAGACTCCCTATTAAACCAACCCTAAAAAATAGAAAGTTAGTTGTTAGATAAAGACCTGCAGGTCAGATGGGACATTATATTTGTATACATCTTTGTATATATCGTATAATGTAGTCCTCATACAGCTCTTACATGAATTTATTATGAAATGTATTTTATACACCGTTCTTATTTGAACTGACATAATTTGTTGTATAACATTTTATTGATGCATGGCATATATACACATATATGTTTTTTACATACATAACACTTTAAATGATTTTTAAACATTTTTAAATATATTTGTTTTTTATACTTTTTATATTTATATATGCTGTTATGTTTAAGTAGAAAGGTAACATATAACAAGTCACTAATATAAGCTCTCTTATGGTAATATTTGTTATACAGTATTAAAATTATGAGAAATATATAAGGTACAGGTAAAAAAGTTAATATATGATATGAATAAAGTCACACATTAGATATCATACTGCATAATAAATAGTCCACCGTTTTTTAGGTAAATATGTATATAGGAAGGTAGTAAAAGAGAGAGAGAGAGAGACCAGGCTTGGGTTATACTTAAAGTATAAACTTAGAAGTTAGGTGAGTGAGGTGCTACACAGAGCAAGGAAAAAGGTCATCCTGGGAAAGTGCAGGAGCAGAACCACTCAGTGTCTTCGTGGATAAACTAAAGAGTAGCAGCCCAGGAATAGAACCTTGTACGACACCAACTAAGACTGGTAGTAAGGAGGAGATCTCATTTTGCCATGTAACTACTTGTTGGCATTCAAGCAGGTAGCTGAGAAACCATGAAATGGCAGACTGGGAGAGGTTTAAGTCAGCTAGTTCATTGAGAAGTTTTTGATGGGACACTGTATTGAAAGTTTTAGACATGTCAAGGAATCTAACTGATATGAATTGGCCATTGTTTTTGAGCTGGATGATTGTGTCTGTGAAGCTAATAAGAGTAGCTGTGGTACTGTGTTTTGGGCTAAAACCGTGCTGGGAGTTAGAGAGAAGGTTGTTTAGTAGATAGTGTAGGAGTTGTGAATGTATGCATTTTTCGAGAATTTTGGCTAGTGGGAAGAGAATTGCAATTGGCTTATAGTTCGAGAATTCTACAGCTGAGCCTCCTTTATATAAGGGGTTGATATGCGAGATTTTCCAAAGTTTGGGAATAGATTATTCAGAGATGGAATGATTGATTGGTATGGAGACAGGATATGAAATGAAGTCTGCTGCATACTTAAGGAATTCATTGGGAGTAGGTCTACAGCAGTTGATGTAGGTTTTAGTTTGTGTAGGAGTTTTTTTATGAAGGTAGTTTGGATTGGTCTAATAGAGAACTAGTGGGAACAATTGGTGAGGTATTGTTATTTAGTAGGGACAGTACTGAACCTGTGAAGTGTGAGTTAAGTTGACTAGCTATGGTCTCGGTGGTACTTAGGGAGCTAGGGGGTGGAGAAGAGAATAGCCCTGTCATGGGTTTAATAGTTGTTTTATGGCATCCCAAAATTTTTGTGGGTTGTTTGGAAATTTTTGTTGAATTAATGTATAGTATGATTTTTTTTTGTCACTTGTGATTTGTTTTTAGGCTAAATTTCTTAACTGGCAATATTTTAGAAGGGAGATTTGGTCTTTGGTTATATGATATTGTCTGTCGGTATCATGAGAAGTTTAGTATCCTTTTTTTTATTTATGATTGGTTTTGATTTTACATGAATTTTTCTAAGGGGAGCCAGGATGTCATGGGTATTAAGGAATTTATTATTAAAGTGTTGGACTGTCTAACTGGAGATATTTTAGAGGGCTCCAGTTGCATTGATTTAGTAGGGAGTTAAAGATTTCACTGGAGAAATTTCTTTTTATGCACATACATTTTTATATGTGATGTTTTCGTAGGGCAAATTTTGTGTCAGAGAAGATAGGTGGACATATGGTCACTAAGAGTGTCTGGGAGGCAGCCAGAGTGGTAACATAGGTGAGGGCCTGTTAGTAAGTATCCAATGCAGCATGGAATGTTTGTTACTGTGCTTGTCAATTCTGGTTGAGGAGTTGATTATATGAGAGAAACTGAATAACTTACTGAGGTTGGTTGGGTTATCAGAGGCGCAGGTGGACCAGTCTAGGTTGAAATCTCCTAAGATAATTGTTTCTTGGGTAAAAGTTGAGGCAGCCCAACAAAGTTTTTTTTTTTTTTTTATTATGGAGGTATTATTACCAGGAGTGGGGGACATAAGCTGCTATGATGATAAGATTTCTGTCATTATTTAGCTGAAAATAAGAGGCTAGTATTTCTGAATTTGTATGATCCAGGAGGATGCTTTCTATATGTTCCAGGGTAAGTTTTTCCTTGCAGATAATGGCTATGCTGCCACCACATTTATGAGCCCTGTGGATATTGTACCATATATGATGTTTTCACCAGGTCTCAGTTAATACTGCAATATCTGGGGAGTAAAGGGAAAAGAAAGCATAAAAATCATGGAGTTTATTAAGAATGCTTCTTAGATTCGTATTTATAATTAGGAGATTAGAGCTGTTTTGTGGGTGACTGAAGAGGTTTTAAAGGACAGAATTTCCATGTGGGTGGGGAGTCTGTTGTTAGAGTTCAGGGCCTGGATTTGGATGTATGTCCTCACCTAGCTTAAATCGAGATAATTTGAATAGAAATAAGTGACAGAGTTTCAGTCACCATTTAGCATATCTTTGTCGTAGATGTGGGGCAACCTATATGTAAGAGTATTTAAGTGAAAAGACTTCTCTGTAGGAATTATTATATAGGTGTGGTGATATTACAAATTCAGGTGAGATGTTTGTTGGAATGTTGATTGGTTTTGTAGGAGAGAAAATATATGTGACTTGTAGATTATAATAGGAGGTAATTAGGATGGTTGCAGTGAGCAGGCTGAGCAGAAGTGTGTGTATGAGTAACATTTTCGCTGTACTAAAGGTTGAGTAAAATAATGAGTGTGTAAGGGATAGAAGGAGAAGTTTCTTAGGGGATGTATTAATTAATTACTTTGTTACAGGAAGATTGAGAGTAGTGGTGGTTGGAATTGGAGATTAGGTGGCATGAAAGATGTGACTGGCTAATAGGATTAGGGGATGTGTTTGTCTTTTATCTATACGTGT
The DNA here is from genome assembly GCF_019279795.1 of Protopterus annectens. Taxonomy (NCBI): domain Eukaryota; kingdom Metazoa; phylum Chordata; order Ceratodontiformes; family Protopteridae; genus Protopterus; species Protopterus annectens. Next base: position 860,179,475 of record NC_056748.1, on the reverse strand, counting down.
AGGAGTGGTGGGGTGGGTGGGATGTTGGGGTAGGGTAGAGGAGAGGAGTGAGCCCAGGTGTAACAAAGGCAAACGGAGCAGGTTGTACCGGATTGCAGTAGTTGATTATGAAGAATAATCATAGCAGTAGTAAGTAATGGCAGTTAAGGAGGGAATATAAGTACCTGTTACTTCTGTACAGGGAGATAAAGATGAGCAGATTACAGGGTTCTGAATGCTAAGAACTATGCTGTATTTCTTTGATTGCACAGTATTATCATTATAGTGCCTGTAAAGGTAACAGCTAGGGATATAGAAATTAGTGGAGGTAGAAAAAGAAATGGGAGGTGGGGCAAAGGTATGACTCAGTAATGTGCAGATAGCCGTAAGTCAGAAAAATTGCAAATAGCATTTGTGAGAAGTAAGTGACATATGTTAAATAGTCAGAATAAGCTCTGGCAGTACTGTTTTGACTGTAAGGGGAAGTTTCCATGCTTCAAACAAGTCGGGAGGGAACTTTGTAGTCCCTTGTTTTATGCCAGACATGCAACATTAAATACTGGAAATAAGCTCTGGGAGGACTGTTTTGACCATCAGTGGAAGTTTCCATGCTTCAAACAAGTCGAGAGTGAACTTTGTAGTCTGCTGTTTTATGCCAGGGTTTGCAACCTTAAATGAAAAACTTCAATTCAAAATAAAATGCAGACAGAGATCAGCGATATTTAGGCAGAAAACAACAAGCAAGCCAAACAAGCACTATATATATATATATATATATATATATATATATATATATATATAATAACTTGTGTGTGTGTGTGTGTGTGTGTGTGTGTGTGTGTGTGTGTGTGTGTGTGTGTGTGTGTGTGTGTGTGTGTGTGTGTGCAGTGTGCATATACTCATAATCCATACACACATGCAAGAATATACATAAGTTCTACCCAAGTCATGCACAATTTGAGTCTGCTGAAACAAAACATGTTTAAGTCTAGATTGATGTGTGTGTGTGTGTGTGTGTGTGTGTGTGTGTGTGTGTGTGTGTGTGTGTGTGTGTGTGTGTGTGTGTGTGTGTGTGTGTGTGTTTTTCAACTGAAACTGAAACTGCTGAAATAAAAATTACTTATTCCAGGAGAAATAGTGCTACATTGAATCTAACAGTTTTCCAAAGATAAGTCTGCATGAAAGTGAAAGACAGACTTGAGCTACTAAATGATAATCCAAAAAATATATATTTTCTGCATTTTTTCATTTTCAGGGGGAAATTTCACTGCATCGTTGCATGAAGGAGGCTTTGCCCACATTCAACAAAGTAATACATTTGAACTCTTAACACTGCTTATACACAGAATATTACATTTCCCTATTGCTTGGAGTTATATGATCTTGGGATATTATTTTGGCCTATAGGGGCAAAATTTCCCACATAGCTGGTTCAAGACAGGATTTCTCACAGCCAGAATATTTAATGGAATATTAGCCTGTTTGAATTTGAGATAGGAATGTTTCGTTTCCATTAATTCAGAAGACATTGATTTTGGATTCTCAGTTTCCATAACTGCAATATTCAACACTCTCATATCATCAACCTGCACTTGTCTTGACTGACTCAGGTATGTCTACTCACACTCACACACAAACACACATATCTCTGTCTCATTATATGACTATATCTATAGATGTCTATATCTATCTATCTATCTATCTATCTATCTATCTATCTATCTATCTATATATATATACACACACTGATTTATATACTACTATAAACAAACAAGCCTCCTCTGCATGCCCATACTACCTTAATTATATCTACCAACTCCAATATTGCATTATAATGAAGAACGGGCAAATTTCACCCTTCACCCCCCCCGCCCCATTCATAATCACAGATAGAAAAATGCTGCCAATGTGCAATCAGATGATTTTTGATTAGCTGTACTAGCTCTTTTTCTGTGTGATGAATGCGCAACTTGACGAAAACACAACTGGACCATGTAAGTGACACTTTACATATGCATGTATGTATATATATATATATATATATATATATATATATATATATATATATATATACAGTATATATATATATATATATATATATATATATATGCACATATACACGCAGACACACACACACACACACACATATATATATATATATATATATATATATATATATATATATATATATATGCATTTTATGTCTGTGAAAAAAAGTATAATATATATATATATATATATATATATATATATATATATATATATATATATTATGTATGCGAAATATATATTTTATTTCTTTGTAATAAGTTAGTTTACCTCAGTGAAAAGTCCCACTTTTCCCCCTCATCTTGTGTCTTTATACTACATCATTTTTTGTATTACAGCACTCACTGTGCATCAGAAAAACATCACATTGCAATGCTGAAAACCCCCTTCCTTTCATATTTTAAATCTTTCTCATTACCTTTCTCTCACAGTGACTCACTCCTGACTTTAGAAAAGCTTTTAGCATATTTCATCTAAGCTACCAATGACTCTCAGCATCAGTGTATTGAAATTCTGGACACGTAATGGCTTCTGTCTGCAAGTGACATGCAAATCAGCCAAGATGACTGCTTCTCCACAAAACACTGCAGAGGAGAGGTGGGTGCCAGGTTCTCTGCTGGTAAAGTGATGACAAGAATGACCCTTTTATACAGTCACATGATGCAATTCTGCATTAGCACTGTCGTTGCTTTCCATTTGATATATTGAAAACTAGTTTGTGTTTTTGTAATCAAAATTGCTTCATAGCAATCGTGCAAGTATGTCTAACTGTACAAGTGGTAAGAATTTGCTAAACACATGATCATATTTGTTGCATTTGCTAGCCTTTTTTGGTATTTAAAATAAATGCCTTTACAAGCATTGTTATAGTATTTTATTTATTTTAGTTATTTCTATAGTGGTTAGAGGTTAGAAAAGTACACATTTAGGACAGCAAAGGTGATATAATTTACCTCTGATTGTTCTGTATGAAAAACTTTATTTTGCCTGTTTGGTGAGCACATTTCTGCTATATGAAATATTTTTTCAGGGCACCATGAAGTCCCATTTATCACACATTTATGATCAACTTTATGGAAAGGTTTCTACACTGTGAAGTACAAACCTGCTGAGTAATGCATCCAGCACAGTTTTTCTGCAGTACTACCCACATGGGCTGTTAACGATCACAATGCAGATACACTTTCAAAATGCTAAAGAAAATAATACGATACAATCAAAGCAACAGATCATTTTGTGGGTTGGGGGGAGGTCTGCCATCATTTCATAGCCCCACTGCATATATAGTCAAGGTGGCATAGTTACAAGATAAAAGACACTGTTAAAATGTTTTGAAGTACACAGGCCTCTATCCTGTAATTTCAGCATCTAGTACACTAAGATTTGTAAAGCACAGTGAAGCTTTTCGTAAATAATGTGTTCCTGCAAAATGGAAATCAACTCTTTTTTTTTTTTTTTTTGTTCTTTCTTTACAATTCTGAATTAAGCTGTACAATGCAGAAGATTAAGAGATTTTTGTCTTCCATTGCCATCCGATACATGATGCATGCTGTCAGAACATGGGTCACCTGGAAACAAGTAACCTTAGAGAAAAAGAATTTTGTAATTATGTAAATTACTTGTAAAATTGTTTAAATAAGAGAGATAGCAAGTATTTTATAATATGGCACAGAATCAAAGTATACTTCGTGGAAATTAAAATATACTAAATATGCTTTGCTTAAAAATGAAATCATATAACATAATGAAATATTTGTATGTAAACTGTGGTGGGCAGCTGTTATTTAAAATATTCAACTGACAGTTTCTTTCCTCACCACCACCTTTTGTATTACATATAGTACTCTCAAACCCCCATCCTTGAACAAACATCCCATAATATGTTAACATACCTAAACTACCATCTCACTGTTAGAGTTAGAAGCTGCAGGTAGGAAGTATTAGAGGCAAGAGTGTGCTGGAAAGCTTTTTTTATCATTGCATCCTAAGACCTGCAGGATTCTAACAGTGAGCTATAAATGTGCAAGTCTGCATTTTGACAGTGTGATGGAAGGGCACATTCTGCATTCTGACATGAAGCTGTATCATTGCAGTCTGCATTCTGTTAGTGTGTTATACAGGCATAATATGCATTCATACTCTTAGATGTATACACATCTTCAGCATTCGGATATTTGTCATACCTGCAGTCAAATGTACTTGTCCAACTGGCATTCTGATAGTAAAACGTATTTGCATAGTCAGTGTAACACACTACGTTAGCATTCCTCATTTTATGTTTATAAGCTTATTGTGCAAATGCATCTCATCATTTTTAAGGCACAAGCTCTTTGCTTTTAATGGCTTTGCTAATAGGAATGCCAGCATTGATTTATGAGTCTTCTTTCTCTCCCTTTGTTGTCAGCTTATGTTCTAAACTTCAAATGCTGTTGCTTCTGGTACATGACCTTCTTTACTGAAATGTACAACTGATTTTCCAAATATGTCCAGTGTGATTTTATTATGTTAGCACTTGCACATTCCCCTGTCTGACTGATGTATTTTCATGCATGATTCTGTCTTGTTTGTTTCTTCATGTGTGAGAGTTAATCCTTAACCAAATATTGCTTGGTAGAGTTGGATTCAGCACAAAGCAACCTAAGCAGCTGCCCAGGACCTAGCTCTGGCTGGAGATCCCATAAATGGCACAAAACTTGCAAGAAAAAAAAGAAAGAAAAAAAAACTGCTTTACACCCGCATGACTGCTTGGCTGCTCCAGGAAGTTTCTCACTCTCTCTTTCTCTCTTTCTCTCACTATCTCTCTCTCTCTCTCTCTCTCTCTGATCAAATGTGATTGGCTCATATTTAGAGCTAATGAAAGTGGCCGCAGTGGTGCAGCGGTTAGCGTTGTCACCTCACAGCAAGAGGCTCTCCGGTTCGATTCTCGGCTGGGGTGCCTTCTGTGTGGAGTCTGCATGTCCTCCCTGTGGTCGCGTGGGTTTCCTCCGGGTGCTCCGGTTTCCTACCACATCCCAAAGGCATGCTGTAGGTGGATTGGACACTCTAAATTGGCCCTAGGTGTGAGTGCATGTGTGTGTGTGCCTTCTGTGGAAGGTTGTGCGCTGGGCTGGCAACTCGACACTGTAAAACTCCACTGCCAATCATGAGCGAACAAGGTGATCCGCTGTGGCGACCCCTAACCGGGAAAAGCTGAAAGGAGAAGAAAGAAAGTGGGGCTTTTCAAAGCACAGTATTATCAAACCACAGTATTTTTCTTCAACTACAGTGGAATTTCCATTGTAATTACCCAGTGTGGTTGTTTTTTGCTATTTGCCTTTGGAGTAGAATTGTCGTTGGTGCAGAGGTGAAGTGGAAACTACATTTGCAAAAAATCCAAGTCATCATATGCCATTATTTTATCTAGTATTGGTTGAACTCTTAAACAAAAAAGTGTGAATTGTAAAATGTAAAAAAGTATATAAACTTCCGTATTCACTTACTGTTATACAATTCAAAATTCAAAAAATTAATTTAAGAATACCAAGAGAATCTAATAGAAAATATATTGTTGTAATAGCTACAATATTGCTGAGATAAATCTTAAAATGCTAGAAGAAGAAGTGCAATTTCTCAAACATGCGAGACTGATGGCATTTAATCTAAATTGACATAGAGACTGTACTCAACCTGCTGTTCACATGTACCTCCCCTATAAATAGATGGCAGTGTTTCTAAAACAAAAAACTGAAACAATTTAAAAAAGGGGGTAGTTAGTAATGTGTCTATAAAGGGAGTTATTAACATTTTTGGCTCTTATATCTTTGGTATGTTCATGAGTCCTTTCCTGAAACATACACTCCATTTTTCCTACATAAAAGCCTTTACATACTCTACACACTGTAAGCTAAACCACGCCTTTGGGCAAATACTTTCTGTCAGTGGGATTAAATGACAGGTCTTATCTTATACACACCTTGTCACCCTGCAGAATATAGGGACATTGGTTGCAACACTCACATTTTTTAGTTCTCTTCTTAACCTTACTAAGCTTAGATGTAATATTTCTTTTATCTGATCCTTCCAACAGACTGTTGATTTTTCTAGTTGAATTTACACAGTAAGCAAAAGAAGGAGAGAGGATTTCATGTTAGGTCTTTTTATTGTTCTGTATATCTGGACTTTTGGTTTTCTATACATCCAAATTATCTACATTTTGGGCCTTGCAACTTGATAATGCTTATTTGATTGTCTCCATCAATAGAAAAGATGCCCCCCAGAACCTTAGATTTTTTTTTGTTTTCTGTTTAAATGGATTATTTGTATTTATGTTAGTTCTGATGAAGTCCATTGGTGAATATTGTTTGGATGAATGTGCTAAACTGACTTAAATAAATTGTGTTATTTTCATTGGTAAATCAGCATTTTTATTGGATCTGGTGATTGTGCTTCGGCTACACTTATGTTGTGGTGTACCTTTAGGTTGTGTTTTACACAAGTACCAGTGTGTTTGATCACTTCTTCAACAATGATATCAGCCTGACTTAAAGGATCTGGTATGATGTGCATAATAGGTCTCCAAAACATGATCTGAAATACTTGCAGCATCAGTCCTTTTCTCCAATAATATATCAAGTAATGGGAATAATACAAAAGGGTAACTTGATCTCACTCCTCTATTCTTATGGGAAAACATATATCTACTGCCTGAATTCTTTGTGGACCCACCTGAAGGTATCCACAAGTCCCAATTTCCTCCTTATGAGCCTGTCATGTGATATAGATAGATTACTTATATGTGTAAAACTTTACATCCATGTCCTTTGAATTATCGAGCACCAAACTAGCTTTTCATCATAATACCCTTTCCTTTCCTGTTGTTATTTAGTCATTAAATCAAGCTTGACTCTTTAAGGAATTTAGCTTTCCAGGCCTGTCCTGTAAAAATGGTTTCCTTTAGTTCTTGCAAATACATATTCACTGCTTCAGTACTGCTGTCCATCTATCTTCACCTTTTTATTCTGTTTTTGATCTTTCCCAGCATCAGTGTTTTTGCTAGTAAACCATGTTTTTACATTATGTGGTCAAAGTATGTGAGTTTTAGTTATACTACTAGGCTTTCAAGCGATCAGTCCAGGTTTATTTTCTTGAGTACTGATTAATTTGATATTCTTACAGTCCACAGAATTCTCAACAGTTCTTCTAGCACTGCAGTTCAAAATTTTCAATTTTCAGTGCATAGATTTATTTATAGTCCGACTCTGCCAGACATATGTTACGTGCTATGATACATTCTGTGCAGAAGTGAAGGCTGATAACACAGTATACTGTCTAGTGTATGAAATGGTAGAAATGGAACATGTGATGCTACCTGATAAGTTTTAAGTCTAAGTTTGTGCATTCTCAGGACCTCTGAACTCATCTTCCTGGCATTAATTCATAGTTTTCTGATGAAGATGATTCAAGGACCTGAACTAGTAGCAACCAATACCTTCTAATTAATGTATTAGAATCAAAACTTACTTTTCTTCTAATAGTCTTAACAGTGTCCTAATTTGACATCCAATGTAACCAAACCTCTGTATTCCTTTTTCAGCCACTCTTCTTTTATCTAGTTTAGTCTGCCAACTCCAGTCATACAACTGTTACACTGATCTAGCAGAAAATAATATATACTGACCAGTGACCTACACTCAAGCCTGACATCACTTACTGAAAGAAATTGGATTGTGCCAACATATAGCTACATATGTTATCTCATAAAGGTCAACAAAGTTTTATCCTAAGTGTATGAGACACCTGAATGATTGCTAGTTATCTAGTTAAATAACTAAGTTTATGGTGAGTATGCTGGTCTAAAGGATGAAGCTCCAGAGGACTTCTTAATCTTTTTTTTTTTCACATTTATCTGAAACACAAGTACACTGATCTACGTAATATCAATTTTCAATGACTTGTTGTCCAAACTTCCAGTAACTAGTACAATCTTTCTGGTCCTATCTTTAACTATAATTTTACTCCTTCCTCTTTTCTGCTGTCTACAGTCTTATATAGATTTTCCCTACTTCAAACAGCTTTTATTTATCTTCTGGGCTTGGTAGTGCACCTTAAAGTAACTCTGTAACAAACTTTGCAGTGGTAATATATATTTTACCTACTTGCTACAAGGTTCAATACCAAGATATCTTACCCGGGTCTATATTACCATGTTGAGTCGACATAGAAATATCAATTTATTAAAATCCCGAACAGCTGAGTCAGCGAATGTTTTTCCTAGGTGAAAAAATCACTTTGCCATCATAGGAGATTTACCCTTTTTCCCACTGTAGTGCGATCTCGGAGTTGGTATATTTAGTTGGCGGTGACAAAGCCCCCCTCACATTGTAGGGTTTGAAAGTATGGGTTTTTTTGTATACGGCTGAGCGATTTTTTCCCATGGAAAAAAATTTGCTGACTTGGCCATTCAGGATTTTAGCAGGTTGATATATTTCCATGTCGATTAAGACGTGTTTGGTGAACAAGTTTTTCGAAATGTTAATATAGACCCATCTTACCCACAGTAAAGTTATATTTTACAAAGAGTCCATCCCAAGCCATATTAACCAATCCCTGAATTAATCTAATTATCCACTCCACACATATCCCTCCTCAACGTACAACCAGTCCTACCTTCCATCAGTTGCCTAAGCTATTTCTAACTATTTCCAACTCCTACATTTAAAATACCTTTAAATAAATAAATAAATGTCTGACCCTGAATTTATAAAGACATCCATAAGCTCCTACTGCATTTCTGCATCACTAAGGTTTTACAATATTTTCTGTTGATTAAAGCGAGATACTTTGAGGTTGTGCCTCATCACCTTACTTTGCAATACAGACCAACATTTTATGTATAATTTCTGCTGATCCCCAAGTTACAGTTCATGGCAACTTATAACCAATATTTTAATAACATTAAGAACCTTAATTCCCCCTTACTGCCTCCTTCATGTTGACTTTCCAGGCTTGGAGAAGAAAGGACAGTATTTCCCAGTCTACTATCAAATGTTTGAAACTTACCTTAATGTCAGTTATAAGGTTGAGGGTAAAGGTGCAAAAGTTTAAAATTGCAAGTAGAAATCCCATCGCTTCCGAAACACTGACATGTAGCTTGTGTTCATGGTTTTGAGTGTCACTGTTTATAATTGGATTGCACTACAGTGGGGATTGGGAAAATTGCCCTTTTCCTCACTGTAGCACAATCTCAGAGTTAGAATATATAATTAGCAGGGGGGTGTAGGGGATGCTGCAAAACAGTAAAAATGTTTATGATTTCTCAACAGCAGTTTTTGCAGAAGATGAACGTTTCAGGAAATGCAGAATGTCTATTCTAAGTTTCCAAATGTTCAACATATTGAACACTCAGCAAAACAGTTTCCAGCCTTATTGTTTAGGCATTTTCATTAAACACTAACAGGGATTTCACTATTTTGATAGTAAACCCTATTTCCCAATCCAATACTGTCTATATCTAGCCAGGTCCATCTGTAGAGTCACCTTCAAGTATTCATACCATCTCAGTCACCCAACATCTATCCATCTGTTTTCTTAACCTCTTTTCCTATTGATAGTCACTGTGTTATTAAGTTGAGCAATGTAGCCATACACCCCAACCCCTGTAACAGTCTCCAGCTCATTCTCTGGGAATCTCATGTGGTTCCAGGCAAGATGAGTGATGTATAATTATCAGCATGTCCTCGGTCTGCCCATGGGGCAGTGGTTTGTGTTTGGTATAGCCTTCATGGTTGGCACTGGATACATAATCACCCCAACTGACCTATGGGAACCAAAAAGCAGTGTTCAACTCTGAATCCTCCTGAATTGTTAAACTATTGGCTTTGATGTAAAGACGGAGTCCAACAACTTTTTAAAGGAACAGCATCCATGACATTTCTTGCTGTTTTTTCATTATTTTTGTTGCTACCCAAGGTTTTTGACAATTGATGAGGACGGGCATAATCTGCCAGACAAAATGGAAGCCTCACTCTAAGACCCAATTCACGCTTCATCACCACAGTTTGATACAACACTTTCAGCACATCTACTACTGTACCCATCTACTGATCAGTCTCCCTGTTTTATCTCATCTTCCAACTCTTATGATGCAGAAAAACTTGCACCACAGATCTGCCTGGTGCCTCATCATTTCATCAATGATTAATATGATGTTTAATATTTTTGAATCATATCACTACGAGCTAAATATCTTCAGTGCTCAGTCTGATATCATCACACAAAGCCTGTCGGGGTAAAGACTGCAAGAACATTTGTTTTAGAGTGGAATACATCTTTTCTTTCTTAGAATAATTTTAGTAGGCCTTCATCACATTCTCCCATTCATGTTAGTTTTTATAAGCCCTTGCGGAGATCATACTAAACAGCCTACACAGAGGAACAGTAATATGTTCTTTTCTATAGGTAGTGCCCCTAGCAGAACAATCTAATATCACTGTCACCCATCTTATTCAGTTCTCACACATTTGTCTGCTTTAGATTAATCTGAAAGGGCTGTTCTTCTGTCGATTTCTCTTTGCAGTTTATGTTTTGTTCCATATTCTTAACTTTCATGTTTTTTTATTCCCAGCTGCATTGCTTTTTGATTCTCTGTAATGAATCTAAGTTGTGATACTTTGATGACATCTTGCCAAAACATGTTACATGCTTTTCAACATACAATGCACATCTTTAATTTGGAGATCTTTCTGCTATCAGAAAAGAGCAAGCCAAAGGTTATAAGTTTGAGCTTGTAGGGGAAAATGCATGGGACACATAAATTACAGGCTCAACCTAACAAATGCAACCTACAATTTTTGAAACTGTAGCAGCACAGTGTCCAACGGCCTAATCACTAACATAAGTTTCTGTCAGATCTGAGTAACATCAAGGACACTAAACTTGAAAAGCTGCATTAAACTTGGAATTCTTGTATCTCATTCATCATACTTCGCACATTGCAGCAAAAAAAAATTGCCACACTGTTTTATGTCTGTATCATATCATTTTGTTTCACTTCTTTTTGTTATAATATTTGCCTGTTTACATGTCTACACAAGAATGCAGCTCATAATTAACATCACTTGCAAAACATAGTTACATTTAACCAGTAACTGTTGGATTAAGTGACTTAGAGTTACAAGTAGGCAAAGGAAGACCAAAGAAATCAAACTTGAGTGAAGTTTACCAGCATTACATAGCCAACTCATTCACTCCAATGGAGCTCAGGAAGTTTGCACAGTAACTTCCAATGGGTGAAGTCTAAGCCTTTTGACAGAATCAGATTATGTCCTCACATTTCAAATAAATGTTCATATCTCTGGAACCATAGGGATTATGACAGAAATATAAATGGCTAACCCTTCAGCACAAACTATTTCTAATAGTGGTAGTATTCTTTAGGGTCTAGGTCTTAAACTGAATTTTATAAGTCACAGTAAACACATAACCAACATTTTTGTAATATTTTGTAAACAACTGACAGTATCTCAGCACCCTCACATTACACACCTACTGTCAGCAACATTTTATTCATCTAGCTGAGAGCTTTCATACGAGGCTAAGGAGTTCTTTCTGTGTCACTTGGTTGTTAAGATATTTAGAAAAATGTGAAAATTATATCTGTATGAATTAATATCATAAAAACAACCATTAATATTTATTTACCTGCACTAGACAGAGATTAAATATTAATGCAGTTGAGTTTGCCATTGTGTAAGCTTTAAGATGAAATCTTTTAAAACCTTGTACATAGCAAGGTTTTGGAATTATTGATGCAAATATGAACAAGCAATATCTGACACCAAGATGCGTCAGTAGGAGTTAACTGCAGATGCACCTGGAGGTGTAACTTGGCTATGCTAAACTACCAAACAATCCATAGATGCCAGTTCTGATTTTAATGGGAAAATAATAATTCTGCAGGCATTAGTTCAGGAATAGTTAACAAAGGAGCAAAAGCTGTACAGTAGTATTGAGAAATGGGGTTAGATTTTTATCACACTACACTTGGTATTGGATAAAGCAGAAACCCAGTGCTATAATGTGAAAACAACACAGAATGCTTTTGTCCATAGTATCTCAACTTGGATAGAGAATTAAGTGGATGGGTAATAAAATAAGTGATCTAAGCTGGATGGAAAATGCATGTCTAATGCAGATAGTAAGCTTGTTTTTCACTTGATTGATAAGTATAATTATTTATGTACTATGTTATATAATGTTCAGTTCATTGTTTTGCTTGCTGTAAATGTACAGTGTTGGAACTTTTTTCCACTGGCCTCCACTGCAAATGGGAGTAGCCCAGGTAAATATTTCTTGTCAACAAAACCAATGAATGAATAAATAAGTCTCAACAGCAACTTAATAGATACAAATGAGCAGAAGAGCTAACAATCACAACAACCCAACATGGACTAAACCAGAGAAAAAGTCGCCAATAACATGCATGTTGCTGGATTGCATTTATCTGTCACCCGAATAAACACAGTGTCATTAGTCTATTAAAGATAATTATTATGGAAAAACAAAAATCATAATAACATGGGAAGACTAATAAACCAGGAGAGTGATTAGGTGGTTTTGTATGGTACATCAGTGACTTTGTCAAAGAAAGGGAGATGTTCCATATAAATATGTATTGGGAGATGCTGTATATTACTATGTGTAGGT
>NC_056748.1:860136764-860161764 GCF_019279795.1 Protopterus annectens | reverse complement strand
ATACAAAATGAGTTAAAACTAATTCCATTCACCTACCATGTGACTGAGAATGACACATAACCAAGCATTGCTCCTGGGTCACCACTGAAATGGGACACTTTTGTCTGGTGGGCTTTACCTGATTAACAAAAAAAAAAAAATTCTCTGAAAAATTGACAAACATCAACACATTTTGTCTCAAAGAAAATGACAAATTTCGGGACATATCATCTGAAACTTACTGTTTTTAAAAAAGATATACATATTGCAACACATTGTATTGCAGACACAGGGAAATACTGTGTCAAAGATATGGGCAAACACTGGAACATAATATGTCAGACAGTGTGTCAGATGATGATTGACGGTGTCTCAAAGAAAGGTGCTGACAGTGTCACCTACTGTACTAAAGAAAGAGTAAACATCAGGAGGTAGTGTCTCGAGAGAAAAGAGCAAGCATTGAGATAGTCTGTATCAGAGAATGTGGTAAACAGCGAGATGTATCGGGCAAACACAGTTCTGCTAACTTTATTTTAAAGACATAGTCCTTGAAAATAACACAGCAGAAACCAAACAATCACAAAGCAAAACATCTGAAACACACTTAGTAAAAAAAATGGCTCCAATCCAATGAATATCACATGACTCAAAACTTCTGAATAAGCTTTGGATGTTGATGCTATGTGACTGCTATCCAGACATAACCCTAGCCTTAATTTTAATCCTAACCCTAAGTGTAACCCTGATTATTACTCTAATTCTAACCCTGAGACAAATGATCAAAACCTAATGGTAGCCAAGACTAAAACCTCAGTCCTAACACCAATGCAGCCTCCAGGAATAGCTTTTAAGTCAGTTACTTGCATAAGAACTAAATCAATCACATTCAGCCAAATGTCATTTCCTTCAACATTCATACAATTCAGTTTTAACAAAAATAACATAGCACCAAAGGGCAAAAAAGGTTGATGTACTGTCTCAGAAAAAGAAGAAAATACTGTGTCAGGCAAAAGAAAAAGAGAAATAATTGGGGCATACTGACTTGGCCTACTGTCTCAGACAGAGTATTAAATATTAGGAGGTTCTGTATCAGAAAAAGGAACATAAATTGACACATGCAGTCTCAGAAGAGGAGGCACACTTTGAAACATAATATCTCAAAGAAGGAAGTAACAAAAAATAGTCAGCGACCAGGAGAAGAGCCAAAATGTGATAAATTACTAATTTAAACTTTAATACTGTATACATATAAAACAAATATAAAATATAAAACACCTATTCATATCCTAAACTAATGTGGCACCCATTCATATAAATATGCTAATAAAAAATTAATTTAAGAAAACTTTTTTTTTGTTTTTAAGTTTTCTTAAATGAATTTTAAATGTTTTGTTAGCATTTATATGAATAGGTGCCACATTTGTTCAGCATGTTTTATATTCAGTTTATTTACTGTTTTAAATATTTTAATTGGGAAGGCTTGTAGTTGTGTGTGTCCTGATACTTCATCATTAATAATTTATGAGTTCTATTTTTTTGATTGGTTTAACTCTTTGGGGGTATGTTATTTAAATTGATTGTTCATGGACTGTTCTTTATCTTGATAAAGTCTCCGAATGTGGAGATGAAAGTGCTTGATGTTTTATTGATTGATTTTGTTTTATATGTGTACAGTATTAAAGTTTAAATTTTTAAGTTTAACTTTTTGGGGGTATGTTATTTAAATTGATTGTTCATGGACTGTTCTTTATCTTGATAAAGTCTCCGAATGTGGAGATGAAAGTGCTTGATGTTTTATTGATTGATTTGTTTTATATGTGTACAGTATTAAAGTTTAAATTAGTAATTTATCCCATTTTGGCTCTTTTTCCTGGTCGCTGACTATTTTTTTGTTTTAGTTTGTTGGACCTTTTCTTCAGAAATGTTTGCCTGTTATTTCTCCACACTACACACACACACACACACACACACACACACACACACACACACACACACACACTCACACAAATTGTCTCATTCATTCTACCCTCAAGGACACTGGGTACCATATCTGTTATCCAGTATGGGGAGTATGAGACTTTGTGATGTTCCAAACAACTCTTCCCATGAAGTGACACAAAATGCAAGACTAGATAACAGATATGAAAGAAGCATGAATCTGCTGTCTGATGCCTGCCAATGCTGAGCCTCTGTGTGTACAGCTGGAGCCATTACAGTCCTTGGCCAAGTCCTCACCCCAGTGTTCCTCTGAATGTGAGCACCATTTTGGGATTTCCCTCAAATGACAATTCTGACACAGGGCTTAACCAACTGTTTCCCTTGGCATAGGTAAGCCAGGTCTGCTTATTCACTCCCATCCTTTGCAGCTTCCAAATCAAACCTGTTTGTCTGAACTGTAGTCTGGTTCAAAGTCTGTGTGAAATGTATAAGACAAAATAAGAGTCTTGGAGAAAGAGGCAGACATGTTTCACAGAAAATAGTAAACACTGGAATTTGCTCACAACATGAGGTAGACAGTCATTGAATGTAAAATCCTAGAAACCCCTTGCTTGACACCCTATACCTGTGTAACTGTGTATGTGAGTAGCGTATTGGTTGGTACAGGGTCTACTACAAGTGCTGAAGTGCTAGTAGCATGTAACACACTTGTTCTAAAAAGCAAGTGCCCTAACTCCCACTAGTCAAGTCTTAAAAAAGAACCCCCCCAGACAGATGCACAGATGGACAAGCTCCCCAGATGCCCCTAAACTCCATGACTGGCCTGGTGGGAGTAGGAGGATGTCTGGTAGACCCGGTATGGGGGTGGGTATGATCTTTGGCTTGCTGTGACATAATGATCTGCAGTTCTATGATGTTTCCGTCCAGTTGTAGAGACCTTGGCACTACTACAGTACATGTTTCAGCAGCAGCACTGCTGTCACCTAATGATCTGCAGTTCTATGATGTTTCTCTCCAGTTGTAGAGACCTTGGCACTGCTACAGTACATGTTTCAGCAGCAGCACTGCTGTCACCTAATGATCTGCAGTTTTATGATGTTTCTGTCCAGTTGTAGAGACCTTGGCACTGCTACAGTACATGTTTCAGCAGCAGCACTGCTGCCACCTAATGATCTGCAGTTCTATGATGTTTCTGTCCAGTTGTAGAGACCTTGGCACTGCTACAGTACGTATTTCAGCAGCAGCACTGCTGTCACCTAATGATCTGCAGTTTTGTGATGTTTTTGTCCAGTTGTAGAGACTTTGGCACTGCTACAGTACATGTTTCAGCAGCAGCACTGCTGCCACCTAATGATCTGCAGTTCTATGATGTTTCTGTCCAGTTGTAGAGACCTTGGCACTGCTACAGTACGTATTTCAGCAGCAGCACTGCTGTCACCTAATGATCTGCAGTTCTATGATGTTTCTGTCCAGTTGTAGAGACCTTGGCACTGCTACAGTATGTATTTCAGCAGCAGCACTGCTGTCACCTAATGATCTGCAGTTCTATGATGTTTCTGTCCAGTTGTAGAGACCTTGGCACTGCTACAGTACATGCTTCAGCAGCAACACTGCTGTCACCTAATGATCTGCAGTTCTATGATGTTTCTGTCCAGTTGTAGAGACCTTGGCACTGCTGCAGTACATGTTTCAGCAGCAGCACTGCTGTCACCTAATGATCTGCAGTTCTATGATGTTTCTATCCAGTTGTAGAGACCTTGGCACTGCTACAGTACATGTTTCAGCAGCAGCACTGCTGTCACCTAATGATCTGCAGTTATATGATGTTTCTGTCCAGTTGTAGAGACCTTGGCACTGCTACAGTGCATATTTCAGCAGCAGCACTGCTGTCACCTAATGATCTACAGTTCTATGATGTTTCTGTCCAGTTGTAGAGATCTAGGCACTGCTACAGTACATGTTTCAGCAGCAGCACTGCTGTCACCTAATGATCTGCAGTTCTATGATGTTTCTGTCCAGTTGTAGAGACCTTGGCACTGCTACAGTACATGTTTCAGCAGCAGCACTGCTGTCACCTAATGATCTGCAGTTCTATGATGTTTCTGTCCAGTTGTAGGGACCTTGGCACGGCTACAGTACATGTTTCAGCAGCAGCACTGCTGTCACCTAATGATCTGCAGTTCTATGATGTTTCTGTCCAGTTGTAGAGACCTTGGCACTGCTACAGTACGTATTTCAGCAGCAGCACTGCTGTCACCTAATGATCTGCAGTTTTATGATGTTTCTGTCCAGTTGTAGAGACCTTGGCACAGCTACAGTACGTATTTCAGCAGCAGCACTGCTGTCACCTAATTATCTGCAGTTCTATGATGTTTCTGTCCAGTTGTAGAGACCTTGGCACTGCTACAGTACGTATTTCAACAGCAGCACTGCTGTCACCTAATAATCTACAGTTCTATGATGTTTCTGTCCAGTTGTAGAGACCTTGGAACTGCTACAGTACATATTTCAGCAGCAGCACTGCTGTCACCTAATGATCTGCAGTTCTATGATGTTTCTGTCCAGTTGTAGAGACCTTGGCACTGCTACAGTACATGGTTCAGCAGCAGCACTGCTGTCACCTAATGATCTGCAGTTCTATCCAGTTGTAGAGACCTTGGCACTGCCACAGTACATGTTTCAGCAGCAGCACTGCTGTCACCTAATGATCTGCAGTTCTATGATGTTTCTGTCCAGTTGTAGAGACCTTGGCACTGCTGCAGTACATGTTTCAGCAGCAGCACTGCTGTCACCTAATTTCCTGTTATTCAACCCTCATTACATATTTTGTTTTGAGCATAGTTCTGCACTTCTAGTACTGTGAAGTACTTCCTTCTCTTCACTTTTGGACCAGTTTTGTTTCCTTTTTAAGTACTTTATCCATTTATGTGACTTGCACTCCTCTTGAGAAGTAGAGTAGAGGTGACTTCAAACAATTTACAAGGTAAAGGCAATGAAGTATTGGAATCCAACTCGTAGTGGTGCTTAAATTCTGCAAAATAAATTAATAATGCTGTATTCTACTTTTTAATTAATTGGTAAGTGAAAGTAGTGGTGATTTTACTTGTGCATTTTCATTCATTGCTGTCAGATACTGAATTTAATTTACTTACAATTAAATTTAGTTTAGAGAAAGTGTGAAGCTACTAGCTCTGTATTCCCTTTTGTGAACTTTTTCCAGTTAAATTTCATTTATATGTAGCTTCTTTTATTGGGGGTCATGAGTTACATATGAAACAGCAGTTACATGGTAACTGTTATATGAGCATTAATTTGGCTCATTGTGGTGTTCGTGTATGTGAGCGACCATGGTGGTGCAGCGGTTAGCTTTGTCGCCTCACAGCAAGAGGTTCTCCGGTTCGATCCTCAGCTTGGGTGCTTCTGTGTGGAGTATGCATGTCCTCCCTGTGGTCGCGTGGGTTTTCTCCGGGTGCTCTGGTTTCCTCCCATATGCCAAAGACATACTGTAGGTGGATTGGACACTCTAAATTGGCCCTAGGCATGCGTCTGTGTGCCTTCTGTGGAAGGTTGGGCACTGGGCTGGCAACTCGACACTGTAAAACTCTGCTGCCAATCATGAACGGACAGGTGATCCACTGTGGTGACCCCTAACTGGGAAAAAGCCGAATGAAGAAGTGGTGTTCGTGTATGTCTAGAAGCAACAAACTGAAATACATTAAAAAGGATATTTTAATTGTGTCACTTCTTTACAGTAAAACGGGTTGTACATTCTCAGAAGGGACACATTGCAAGTCTGGGACAGAATGTGTGTGTGTGTGTGTGTGCATGTGTGCGTTCGTGCTTGCGTGTGTGTATGTAAGAAAGGCTACTGTATTTTGGAAACACAATGAAGACATAAGCCAAGCTTTGGCTTTTAAGTTGTTACTTTATTAAAAACATTTCAAACATTCACTAATCCAAATGTTTTTAGATTAATTTCACAACTGCCAAGTACATTTTTACTCTCCTCACAGGGCAATTATGCTTTTTATTAAATAAAAACTAAATCTCTTTTTTTGCCCTAGAAAGATAGTTTTTCAGCTAATGAATTGCAGTTATGTGCTTTGTCATACAACCCTTTGGGGCACCATGACAGAAGTCTGTGGTAGTAAATGATCAATATTGAAAATTGCGTTCACTTAGCAGTTATTATTCCTGTTGAATGTTAAAAAATGAAACTGATAATAATACTTATTTGTACTTTCCCTTTTTAGTTTTGATCACTACTGCTGCACACTTTTGCATCAGTGGAGTCGACTAAATCAAGGCCAGCCTTACTGCTAAAGGGTGAACTTGTGGGAAGGAGCCACAAGGCTGGGTAGAGGCAAAAAATGAATATGCTGCCCTAGATGCCAAACTTTCTTGCACACCTCTGGTTCTGGTGTGATGGTATGTGTGTGCACGTGTATGTGTGTGTGAGAGAGAGAGAGAGAGAGAGAGACAGGGAGAGAAAGATAGCGAGAAAGAGAGAGACACTCACACGTAGTAAGCACAACGCTATACATCTAAAAACCTTTTGCTAAATGTGTCCCTAGAGCAAGTGTCTATGTATTTATTTATTTATTTATTTATTTATTTGATAACCTTGTGGGTGGTTCTATATCAGCAGTAACCTAGACAGTGGGCAAAGAAGTATGTATAAAGCTGTAGCCTAAAACAAGACTGTACTAGAAAAATACATATGAAAGCAATGAGTTTGCTCATTAATAGATTTGGCTGTATCAAGAAAAGCAATGTTATATACAATTTTTTCCTATACGTATCTCTCGCTCTCTCTCTGTCTCTCTCTACACACACAGACACACACACACACACACACACACACACACACACACACACACACACACACACACACACACACACACACACACACACACACACACACACACAGATATATATATATGTGTGTATATCATCTTAAAGAGAATATGAGGTTTTAAGATGTGTATTTAGCAGCAGTCTCATTAAATGAACATATGTAGGAGGAAGATTCCAAAACACATTCACAACCTAAAAGGTGCGTATATGCATTTGTGATTAACATCCAGTGACGCATACGGCAGTCATTTTGAATAATATTGAATAATGTGAGCACACACAGTACATTTATGATACACAAGCCTAGGCTGTTTAAGCAATACTTTGTGTAACTTTGGCAGTTAGTGCAGACAGTTAAGGCAGTGAGCGCTTAACAAATGTCATCCTATAGTCCAGGGTTAGATTCCCTCATTCTTCATTTGCCACTTGCAAGACTGATCAAGTCGCTTAACCGGATAATGTTTCCAGACTGTCTGAAAAAGTCAAGGTGGATCAGTTCTCTGTCCGTGTTAACAAATTATGTTATCATTAGATAACATCCAACTGAAACTGAACACTAATTTTATTAAAACACAAAACAGGATACCTTATTTTACTTTCAGGGATCAAGGTTGTTCATTCAACATCCATTTAGAAGAAACTGCTCCCGTTTGAATTAAGACCCATAATTATGAGACATTGTACCGCAAAAAAACAGTGCGCCTTAAGGAAATCATCAAATGTTGATGATTAATGGTCTCCTTCAAAGTTACGTATTGTATAGGCAAGCCCCTCTGCACCCCGAGTGTGATAAGTTGCATTGAACTAGGGTTGCCAACATTTCATGTCAAAAATTCTGGACGTGTACATGAAATGAAAATGTGTGCAGAATAGAAATGTGTATTATCCTCCCCTTGAGGGGATAGTCATAAAGTATTACTGTGCGCATTTTCTTGTGTTCTTCATTATCAGTAATGGTGTCCCTTAATTCTGGACTGTCCACAAAAATTCTTGACAGCTGACGAGTAACCCTAGTTGCACCCCAAATCGACACATACGTATACTCCAGGATTGCTATACCTCACAAAAAATGGAATGCTCTGAAGCACTGCAATCTTGGATTTTGTATATGTAAGTCAACATTTATGAACCTTCAGCCTTGCTATTCCAGGACTCACACTTATGAACCTTGGAGTTTTGAAACTGTTATTAAAAAAAAAAAAAAAAATCTAAAGTTTTTTTAAAAGACTGATTTTCTACACACCATGCAATCCCCTACCCGCAAACATATCAGGCACTAGTTTATTCCCCGTTCAACCCCTGCCCTTAATAACATTAACTGTACAGTTGCTGAAACTTGTGAATGAAGAGAAATCCTTACATGAATTGACCAATCCCAGTCAAATCATGATTTTTTTTGTAACATGGTCCAAAAGCAGTGAATCAAAGATACTGCTATAAAACATATTTCCTGCCCCAATTTCTAATAATCTTTAAAATAATTGTTAGCACCTATATGCATTTATAGTTCATATATAAAAAATGGTGATGACTTAATTTGTTTTAATTGTGTTGAGTAGGAAAAAAATACTGGACTTAGGGCCATTTCTCTAGGGAAAACCATAGAGATATAGCTCATAAAAGTATGATGCAAAAATGCATTGTTAATATTTCATGCATTGTATTTAACTGCTTGGCCAGTTACACCTAACTTAGTAGAGACAAGACTAGATATACCATGTAGTAATAATGAAGCTGCACACCTATTCCTTGCCAAGTCCTTTATATACTACATTTCATGGAGCATGTGCAGGAATGTGCATGTTCTAAATTGAACATATTCCTTGGGGGTGGTGGGGGGGGGGGGTTTACAACCATAAATAACAAAAACAAAAAAAAATCCTGATGGCTCATTGGATGATGGTCTCCTAAGTTAAGTGTTTACAGTACTGAGTAAAGATGTGTCTAGTTCATTGCAAGAGAACTGATAGTTATAAGGCAAAAGAGATAAAAATACTAAATTAAAGTTTTCAACTCTGTCTGTCATGTTATGGCAGTTTGAAAAATATTTGTATAAACTTTGGTTTCTTGGTGCAGTACATGTCATATAACAATTATAGGATTTTTGTTTGCATCAAACATGGATTTTGGCATCCTGTTTCTTTAAATACTGATACAATTATAATGCACTGAATATTTAACTTGTAGTTAGTATTACACATTTTAATTTCCTGTGATGAAATGCTGCAGTATAGAAACATGTGACATCTTTATGACAAACTGAAGGAATATGTATATGCACTATGGATATTTATATATGTGCATGTATGATGAATGTATGTGACTTATTTTATTATTATTAATAAATACATTTTTTAGGATCTAAGCAGAAGAGTTTTATTGCCTGCTAATTTGGCCTTGTAAATGTGAAACCTAGGATAGAGCTGAAGAGGAAAGAGTATTTTACAGTTTATGTATTAATTCTTTGTAGCACAGCTGATGTGACACATTATTCCCATTGGGGTCACACTTCTACCTTTTTTGACAGATAAATGGCTTAATCATTGGCACACAGTGAAAGTATGGCTATAGTAAGATTTGAGCTTATTATCTTCCAGCATCTAAATTGTAGCCCTAACCAATGAACTGGACTGCACTCAATCCCTTAATAAAATCCAAATTGCTTTTGCAGAAATGAGGAAATACATTTTCACTCTCTCACGCTCATCTCTATTTCTTCTTTTCAAGGTGACAGAAGCCAAATCTGATTTGTCCCTTAGTTTTTCATTCTCTAATGAGAACTTTATTGGCTCACAGATGGCCAGTGGTGACCTTTAAATGTCAAAGTACAATCGAAGTCTCAGGCAGGCCATAAATGTTTATTGGTGCAGAAAGATTTTCATGTTGATGCCTGATTTGCACTTACAGTTCCCGGGCTCCAGATCATAGTGATTTTTTTTAATTTTTATTGATCTTGTTACTAATTTTGTTTTCTCTGTAATTGTTTTCTTAGAGATGGTTAGTAACTTTGTTCTTTAGTGCTAAAATACAAGGGATTGGTAGAGGAAGAATGATGTATGGCCACAACCACAACATGCACGTGTGTGTGTGTGTGTGTGTGTGTGTGTGTGTGTGTGTGTGTGTGTGTGTGATACCTCTCAACTTTTTTTTTTTGCATGTGGCATGGATACATATACTGAAACATAGACAAATGGACAAAGACTCACATTGGGGAAGTGGGCAAAGAGGTCTGCAGATTAAAAGGAAAGAATCACAATTGTACAAAAAATGTTCTGACCTTTAGCATCACTCTTTTAAGCAAGCCTTGGAGAAGTGTGGAAAGCCCAGAACTGTGAGTAACAAGCTTTTCATCAAAAAGGAAAAAGAAAAAAAAAGCTCTTTTATTCCACTTTGCTTAAATACTTAAGTTGTAGTTATAGTGACCTCTATGGTGATACGTCTTTGTAGTTTTCTGTTTTTTCTCCATGTTTTAGCCCAAAAGATTATCTGTTTGTGTCTTTTAGTTTGTTTAGTCTTATAGCTTAATATGCAGTTGTGGACAGATTGTGTTACCACATTATACTGCACTTTTATCTCCACAAGAAGAATTACTTATAAACACTGTTTGCATTTTACTCGCTGCTTGGCATTAGTCTTTTAGTTTCATACACACTTGTTTAATTTTCAGTTCTGGGATGATTTTTGTTTCTACATTATAGACACTTCTATCTCCACAAATAGAATTATTTGCAAAAGCTAGCTGATTATATTTTAAACCCTGCTGGGCCATAGTCTTATAGTTTCATTCCCATTTGTGGCAGGACTATGGACTTCTGCCAGATCTGAGCATTATGTAGTAATATATTACTGCATTTTTCATAAACAGTGTTACTGGTAAATGTCTGCATAGTCTGGTGAATTAAGTGGCAATAGAATTAAAGGACTGAGAGTATTGTTTTTTTTCTGCAACATGATTGGTGCTTCATTGCTTTTACAGTTGTTTATATTCCAGTTTTGTTCCTACAGTTTTATATTCTGCTTATCATTCACCTGCTTAAAATTACATTCCATTGTCTCTCTGTTCCCTTTTATTTGTGTCTGCCTCATCCCCCACTGAGATATTAAGCTAATGTTTCTGAAATAGTTCCAATATTGGCTTTATTTGATTTGGATTGCTCTGTAGCTAGCCTGCTATATCCAGAGTTAACTACCACTCAGGGTCTTGTATGCAAGACTTGAAGATGTGTAAAAATCCCTGCACTATAAGTAATAAGTTTTCATAAAAAAAAATAGATAAAATGTTTTTTTTTTTCTAATTTCTGCTTAAACATTTAAGTTGCACTTCTATTGAATTGTGTGGTGATACTTTTTGTACTTTTCTGCCTTTTCCATTATTTAACCCAAAAAGTTATCTGTTTGTATTTATTAGTTTGTTCTGGGACCTTAGTCTAGTAGCTTATTTTGAAGTTGTGAGAATATTGTGTTTCTACATTATACTGGTCTTCTATCTCCACAAGCAGAATTACTTGTAAAAGCTAGCAGTTTGAATTTTGAGTCCTGCTGGACCTTAGTCTTGTAAATTCATTCACAGGTGTCACAGAACTATGAACTACTGCCAAAGTTGAGCCCCATTTAATCATTTATTGCTGCATTTTTTCCATAAACAGAATTACTGGTAAAGTTCTGAATAATCTGGTTCCTTAAACTGTAGTAGAATCACTGCAGTGATGAGAGTTTTGTTTTTTCTGCTCCAACATTTGTGCTAACATGCTTTTACGGTTGTTAATGTTCCTGTTTTGTTCCTACAGTTTTTTATTCTACTTATGATGTACCTGCTTAATTTTTTTTCTAGTGCCTCTCTGTTCCCCAGTTAATTGTGTCTGCCCCTTACCCACTGAGACATTCAGGTAAAGTTTCTGAAATTCTATCGTGCCTAGGGTCATTGACATGTAGCTCAGAGAAGTTGCATTCCAGTGCTTATCTGTTTTCCTTTTCTTAGTGTCCCCCCCCAAGACATTAAGTTAAAGTTTCTGAAAGAACTCCGCTGGAATTATTTGATTGGATCCCTTTCAAGCTAGCTTGCTATATCAAGGGAGCTATCCCAAAACAGGGTCTTTTATGCAAGACTTGGAGAGGTGTGGAATGCCCTAAACAGCAAGCTTTTTATCAAAACAAAAGTGAAAAAATATATTTTTTACCTCACTTCTGCTAAAAATTTTAATTTGCAGTTATAGAGTCATATGGCCCTTATATGCCTATCCATAGAACTCAAATGTGACTCGCAAATTTGATTTATATAGGAAATAATTTACTGACTGCCTCTGTACATCAGAGCCATAGGTGGCAGTCCAGGGGTGAATTTCTGATTACTTACCCACTGGTCCAACTTGTGCTTAAATAGGGATGGGGAGTAACACTGCTTCACATCGATGGGAAGCCTGTTCCAGAGAATAGGAATTCTCTGAGAAACATATCTGTCTCTCGAACATGTCCCATTTATATCACAATCAAAATTTAGGTCCTTTATTCTAGTAGGTCTGAAATTGTTTGTCTTGTAGATGTGCAAAAAGTTCATCAAAACATGGTTCAGGTATTCCCTATATACCAGGCAAAGATCCCCTCTCAGAAGTCTGTATGTTTCCAAGTAAAGAGACAGGGCTTTGAGGTGATCAGGGTAGCACATTATGTTTACTCCTTATATTCTTTTTTAATGAACCTCTGTGGACATTCCAGTTGCTGCATGAGTCTGGTTAGGTTCATATTGAAGGGAGCTTTATATTCTATGATGGGTCTGAAGAGGGCCAAGTACAGTGGTATGATGACCTGTATGGACCTAAAGGTCATGCGAGCAACATAGAAGGATTTTCATACTACCTTGGACACATGTTGGTCGAAGACTAGGTTGCCATCTACATAACTTCATAGGTTCATAGGTAGGTACTAGGCTATCAGCCCTGGGCCTATATAAGCCTAGCCAAAACGTTTCCCTGGCTTTCGCCACCCAAGAAAATTATTTTCCTGTGCCCCTGTCAAGCAGTGCCACAGAAATGATCCCTGGAATGAATTTTCTATTTCCCATCCAGTTGTCAACGTTTTTCTTAAAGAGGGCCAATGAGGAGCTTTGCTTGACATAATGGGAATCTATCCCTCCAGAATGTTCGATTTATTGTGATGACAAGGTTTAGGTCTCTGGAGACTGTGGTTCAGAGAGATTGGGATTTCTTTAAGTGTAGCATGTCGAACAGCTCTGGGTTTGACATAGCTTTGTATGTTAGGAAGAGATTGCCTCTGAGTAGGCAATATGAGATGGAGTAAAGCTGGAGTTTTTTGAGATGGTCTGCGTATGGTATCTATTTGAGTCTGGTAATCCAATTAGTGTGGTATTTCTGTGACCTTTCCAATTGTTGTAGGTGTCTTGTGAGATACATGCCAAACAGGGCATTGTACTCTATAATGGGTCTGATGAGGGATGAATAGAGAGGAACAATGACCTCCTTTTTTCTAGAGGAGAACCCTTTTGTGATGAGGCACATAGAAGGATTTCCTGACTACTGTGGCGATATAGTTTTCAAAGGAGAGACTACTGTCCCCCTGTGTCCCGATGTCTCTTATCACACTTTCAGTGTTTAGTGAGCTACCGCCTATTTGGTAGTTCATGGGTACTGAGTTTTTCCCATAGGGGATGACAGTGCACTTCTTGGCATTGAGCTTGAGGTCATGACTTTGACACCAAGCATCTGTCTTTGTGAGGCCTTTTTGTAGAATGTCTACATCATTAGGTGATTCTATTATGTTTCTCAGTTTATAGTCATCTGCAAACTTTGTTAGCCAAAGACCTTCTGTGTTGGCCTACACTAAAGAGAAGTAGAGGCTGAACAGGAGAGGACCCAGGACCAAACCCTGTGGTACTCCACTCGTCACTGGTCTGAAGTCGGACTTGCAGTCGGCTACTTTTACTGTGTGGGTTCCGTCAGTGAGACAGTTGCCACCCATCTTGTGACAGAGGGAAAAATAAACAGCCTTTGCAGGTCTTGAACCCAGGACCCTGTACACTATAGTCACAGCAGCTGACCACTAAGCCATCTGAGTTCCAGGATTCCTGACTAGTGAATCAGCTTTTAGGGGTGTTTTATTTATGATGTAGTGGCCAACTTCCCAAAAGATGCTATAATGCATTTCTTGGCATTGAATTTTAAACCATGGCTTTGGTAACAAGCATTTGTCTTTGTTAGACCTTTCTGAAGAGTGTTCTCATCTTGGGGGAACTCAGTAAATGCTCCTAGTTTGCAATCATCTACAAACTTGGTTAGCCAGAGGCCTTTAACATTTGAGAAGTAGTCGCCAAAGAGCAGTGGGCCTAACACACAGCCCTGGGGAGCTCCACTAGTGACCAGACTCTTTGTGGAGGTGGCCTCACTGATTCTAACCTCCTGGGTCCTATCAGTGAACCAGCTAGCTATCCAGCACATTATAAAGAGCTTTATACCTACTTCCATAAGTTTGTTGTCAATGCCCGAGTGGAGTATTTTATTAAATGCTTTAGCCAGATCTAGGTAGGCAGTATGCAATGTTTTCCCCTCATCCATTGCTTTAGTAACCTTTCAAAGAAGTCCAACAGATTCAGTATGCATGATTTTGCTTTGGCAAAGCCAAACTGGGATGGATCCAGTGTCTGGAGGTCTGCAAGTCCTTGTTGATAATTTCTATCATAATTCTTTCCTTGATTTTGCAAATAAGACTAGTCAGACAAATGTGTCTGTAGTTTCAAAGATCTATTGAAGGTCCTCCCTTATAAAAGGTGGCTGTCCATCCCAGTCCACCATCCACAAGGCACAAAACCTGTTTTATGACTATGGTTAAAAAATGACCCCAGGGTCCTGAGAAGTCATATTTTAGACTGATCAGGAGACATCCTGGAATGTTATCAGGGCCCATTGAGGTTGAGTTCTTGGCATTAGCTAGCACAGCCACTACATTCTCCCTAGTTTAGTTAGAGGGGTTATGTTTGAGAGTATTTCTTGGGGGATGGTTAGGGGTGAGAGAGGGGTTAAAGTTGCAACTGAATTTGTCCAATAACAGGTTCACTATATCGCCAGGCTTGGTGAATGTGGCACCTTTAACCATTAGTTAATCTCATTGCCGTGTGCTGCCGTTGAGGTTGTTGACATAGCTGAAGAAGTGCTGGACCCCTAGAGTTTCTAACTCTAAAATCTCCTTTGGAGCTGTACTGATTTCCAAAATCACATGTGAAACTGAAATTAGAATTTAGTCATAAATCATAAGGATCCAGACTTATATGGCTTCTGTAGATAACTGCTGGAATTTAGTCTTATACTATCTCTAGTTTTGCACAGTTCTATATTTCTGTCAATTCTGAACTTAGAGGTACCTGAACTTCTGGTCACCACTCATCATGGTGTCACATGTAGGATTAAGTGGACAAATTCAGAGGATGTGTTAGTCACGTTTTTTTCTACTAGTGCCAGATTTCAGATCTAGACTCTAGTGGTGATCCAGTGATTCTAACACTGTGCTGTACACACCCTTAAACTGTGGCAACAATTGCCACCTAATCTAACTGAAATCAGAGACTGCAAACAGTTCAGACCTCAATTGAAACAATACCTAACTAAACAATGAAAGTGCATGTGTCAGAACACAGGCAATATAGTCTAACTCCCTTGGTTGCACTGTTTCATTCATCATAGAAAAACGTGGCTGTTTAATTTCCTAACTACTCGATTTAAACTCATACCCTCTGCTTCCCCATATTTCTTATCCATTCCCTAGTATATAACTAATATCCTCTTCTCCTGTTATTAGCACTTTTGTTTTAATTCTTAGTATTCTAAAACTTCTAATCTCTTCACCGCTAAAATTTCCCTCCATACTTGTATATCCTATGACTGTTCTTCTGGCTGGACCACATTTACCTCACCTATAACACCTGTATTACACATTGAACACGCCTGATCGTACTTCTTTTTGAACCTTCTTGTAAACATTAAACCTCTTAGTGCTTATGGACCCAGTCGACTGCCTGTCTCTTCAAACATGGTCTGTCCACCCTACCTGTCCTTACCTTGAATGGCTCAGAATGCTGGAAAGATAATCTCCTTGCTGAAACCAACAAGCAAACTCTCCTACCTTGTCCCTCACTAAAGAAAGAATTTGCCACAGATCATTATCATTTTATCAGTATTAAAAGTTACTACCACATAGCTGAACTGGGTCTATAGCATGTCCTAATAGCCTAGAAGCCCAAAAATAAAAACGGCTCTTTAATTTGGTCAAACACCAGTTGTTAATATGACCAGGCTACTATAGTTGTAAAGTATCTGCCCATACTAAGTTATTTACTGCCCTTAGAAGAAGCGGAACTTGTTTTACCATTTTAGCTTTATATTACTGTCTGTCTGTGTATTTTATATCAAAAATTAGAAAAGAGCTTACAGCATAAACATAGAGTTAACAGTTAAAGGAGTCTGTATACTTACAGACCTTAACAATTCTGTGGTCTCGATTAGCCTATCATGAGCCTTACTCCCTCCCCCTGACAAGCTACGTATGAGAGTTTACTTATATCACTCATGTAACCTCCATTTTCAAATGCCTTAGTGCTTACGGACCCAGTCCGCTGCCTGTCTCTTCAAATGCGGTATGTGAAAACTGTATTTAACTGTATTTAACTGTAAGTAAAGTTTTTAGACTCAAGATAATATCGACTACTAGTGAAGTGAGTTTGTTAAGCACGGAAAGATTAAAACAGTCAGAAGAAGCCATAAACCTCTCCGTTCTATATATACTGCATAGCAGCTGTAATTCAATGCATAGTGTATCACTGTAACAGCAAGCAAGGTCTTGTCTGAAATGCTACTGACAAAAATGATGTTAGTAAGCTATATTTAAGGGACATCTCCGCAAATAATACTGTGTTTATATTGGATCGCTCTGTTAAAAGTACACTGAAATGTCTGTGCTGAATTATTGTTTACAGATAAACGCTGTCCTGCCTTAAAGTGCAAGACCAACCAGATGATACAGTTCATATAGCTGAAGTTCTTATTTGTAATATATGTACTAACTAACTATCCCTTATCAGGTCTGTCCACCTTACCTGTCCATACCTTGAACGGCTCAGAACGCTGGAAAGATAATCTCCTTACTGAAACCAACAAGCAAACTCTCCTGCCTTGTCCCTCGCTAGAGAAAGAATTTGCCACAGATCATTATCATTTTATCAGTATTAAAAGTTATTACCACATAGCTGAACTGGGTCTATAGCATGTCCTAATAGCCTAGACGCCCAAAAATAAAAATGGCTCTTTAATTTGGTCAAACACCAGTTGTTAATATGACCAGGCTACCATAGTTGTAAAGTATCTGCCCATACTAAATTATTTACATCCCGTAGAAGAAGCAGAACTTGTTTTACCATGTTAGCTTTATATGACTGTCTGTGTATTTTTTTATCAAAAATGAAAAAAAAGCTTACAGCATAAACATAGAGTTAAAAGTTAAAGGATTCTGTATACTTATAGACCTTAAGAATCCTGTGGTCTGGATTAGCCCCTCTGTGTTTAGGCTTGCTCCGTGCCCCCCCGTGCCCCCAAATTCCACCCGCCCCTAGTGCTGCTAAATTTATAGCCACATTGCCACACCCCTCTCCACAGAACCAATCAGCATTACCTTAGTTAGTCATAGGACCCAACCCTTATTACAAAAACCTCCCCATTTCTTTACTCTAATCTGGTCAATAGCCCTCCTATTGCCATTTTTTAACAGTCATTAGTTAAATACCTCTATAATGCCTCTACAAATCTTAACCTCCTTTCAAATTAAAGCCTTCCTATTGCTAATATCCCTGCTGATAATTCCCTATCTTCACACAGCTTATGAATATTATAACTTCCCAGGCTCTCATTATCCCACATCCCAGACCAACACTCCAAATCTATCAAATAACTTTAATCACCTACTACTCCCCCGTCCCATCTAACTCCTCTACTACAAAAACAGAACATCCCATTCGAGCCAGCTATGTTAACCCCAGAACTAAATATTACCACAAACTCTTATTTATACTCCAGAAACTTGTAATCAAATCACAAACTAACCTCATAGTTGATGGGGACATTTACCCCAACCCAGGCCAAGCCCACCTGATGCAACCAGCCCCATAAATCATACCCCTACTTGCCTGCAAAATATAAACAAAACCTCCAACTCACTCCTGATCTGTCACCTAAATATTAGAAGTCTAAATAATAAAATCCATTACTCGCATGCACTCTTGGCTGTGTACTCCCCAGATGTACTATGCCTTACAGAAACTTGGCTCAAACCTGCTACCACTGATAATGAAGTTATACCTCCAGGTTACAATATTTTAAGACTGGATCGCACCTCTAGGAAGGGAGGAGAGGCAGCTGTTTTATATAAATCTACACTTGATGTAACTATTTCTAGTTCTCCACAAGCTCCTCAAACTGAAAATGCAGAAATACTTATTACCAAGCTACAAATTAACAAACACAAATCTATAAATATTGTTTGCATTTATATTCTGCCAGATAACAACACAAATACCCTTGAGAACATCCTACAATGGCTGTTCATAAACAGTCCACAAGAAACCATTGTTCTCTGAGATTTTAATATTGACTGGAACACCTGCTCCTCAGACTTTCCTACCACCCACATAAATGTGTATGGCTTTACCCGGCTCATATCCTCCCCCACTAGAATCAGTAATTCCAACATCAAAGAAAGTATACTAGAGTGGATTCCCATAAACAACCACCCCCAAATGTATAAAGCAGGCACCCAACCTGAGGAAAGTGACCACTTCCTCACTTATATACTCAGGAAAAAACTGATATCCCCCAACTATCTACCTTCAGAACTATTAGGAGCAATAAGAACTTTAATCAAACTAAATTCCAAAATGAACTTCAGTCATGCAACTGGTCTTGTCTAAAACTCCTTCCATTAGACGAAGCAGTTTCATACTTTAACTCCACATTTCTTACTGTCCTTGATAACCACGCACTTACCCGTAGTATCAGAAGCAATAAAAAAGTAGCACTGTGGCTGTCTAAAGAAACTAGACAAAAAATTGTACATAGAAATAAAACTTCAGCCTCTTGCAGAACCACTAAATCCCAAAAAGACCAATTTATATATAAACAACTAAGGAATGTTTCAAAGAAGTCTATTGTCCTAGACAAAAAAAGAAAAAAAAAACTATTACTGTAACCTGCAACAAAAACACCAAAATCGATCACAAAAATTTTGGTCTAGTATAAATAACCTTCTCCACTCAGGACACTCTACTACCCCTACTCCCTTGACTACCTTCCAAAAACCTCCGGAAAATATTGCTAACAGCTTTAACACTTTCTTTACGGAAACTATTCAATCCCTTGCCAACCAACTAGCTCCCAATACCCCAAATCTAACTGACCCCACACCCAATACTCACCTCTCCTTCAACTTTCAACCAGTATCAACATCACTTATCAGATTGTTAATCAAGAAACGGAAACCCACCCCCATCCGCAGACCTTCTCCCCGCAGAATATCTTCAAAAAGCCGCACGCGTAATAGCATATCCCATTTCAATATTAATCAATAGAATCATCTCAGAAGCTCATATCCCCTCCTTCTGGAAAATTTCCCATGTTATTCCTCTCCATAAAGGGAGTAGTTCCACTGAACTATCAAATTACAGGCCTATTGCCATCCTGTCACCCTTGGCTAAAATTTTGGAAAAATGTATCCATAAGCAATTCCTATCCTATCTCAGTTTGAACAATCTCCTAGCCCCATCTAAGCATGGATTTAGACCCCACCATAGTACAACCTCAGCCCTTCTTGCCTTCTCTCATACAATAAATCAAAACTGTAACAATAACAAGCTTTCCTCCACCCTCTTTCTAGACCTATCCAAGGTGTTTGATATGGTAAACCAGCAGCTACTCCTATGGACACTAAAAACTCTCTCCATAGAAAACCTGGCAATTCGCTGGTTTCATTCTTAAGTGGCAGACAACAAGCTGTACTATGGAAGAATAACCTATCCTCCTTATTACCAATCACCCTTGGAGTCCCTCAGGGGTCAATATTAGGACCCCTCCTATTTTCCATCTTCATTAATGATCTCCATACAGTCATCCCACATGCAACCTGCATTCAATATGCAGATGACTCTACCCTAATCTGTTCTGCTACCTTCCCAATAGACTTACAGACTTTATCCCAAGACTTTATACCTTTATCAAAGTTGAAAACTGCCTCACAATTCAGTCTACTATTAAATCCAAATAAAACAAAGCTGTTATTCTTCCCCTTTGCCATCATTTACCATAACATCTAACAATGGCACCATAATTTCCCCAGAACCTACTACTAAACTATTTGGTGTAATAGTTGACAATAATCTTAAATTTGATGCTCAAATTGATCGAACCATTAAAATAATCAATAAGAAACTCTACTATTTATATAAGATTAAGCCATTTCTAACCCCATCTGCTAGGACTGTGATTGCCCATTCACATTTATTATCAATCCTTCTTTATACCTCTGCTATTTATACAAGCCTAAGTAAATCTGATCTCAATAAACTCAATAGCTGCTATAATAATATTGCCAGATCTGCCACATGTTCAGCATATAGAACACATCACTGTCTTAACCTTAGAACCCTAGGCTGGCTAGAATTACCCCGTCTACTTCAGTATAACCAATTAATAGTTGCTTACAAAGTTCTATACCAGCCAGAAATCATGCCCACACTCAAAAATATAATCACTCCCCTACAGTAACCTAAAACACTCCGCTCTTCTAACAGAATTCTAGTACAAACTGTTAAATACAACAACTTAGCTGGTGAGTCATTATTTTCCAACTCTGTTGGCAAAACCTGAAACCTGCTTCCTGCTGAACTTACTGCAGTCCACTCCTTAACCCAATTTAAAATGTCTCTTAAAAAACACCAAAAAATTCACTGGTTATGCCCCCGTACAAACCCAGACTAACCTACTCACTATTCACTTTGTATCACTATATCCCCTGGCTACATGTAGAAACTGTCTTTCTAATGAGTCTGAAACATCAGCTGTTTTACAAAAATGATTACGTCTCATTTCTAATATATTGTACTACCGAACTATGTACTGCTAAAAATGTATGCGTTCTAGGATAAAAATTAATAATTGTAAAGTTTTTCTGTATGTATTCAGGCAAATTTGGAATATGTTTCTATATGTTCTTCTATAAAAAAATCTATAATTGTAAGGTCTTCTGTATCTATGTACATATGGAGCTTTTCTCCTCGGGCCTCTGCTGAAAATGGACCTGTATCCAGTCGGACTTTCCCGGTTAACAAATGTAGAATAAAATAAAAATAAAAACAAAATAAATACATAAATAAACATACATGTATTTTTACATCTATGTTATATCACTGCACTGAATATTTTAATTTTACCTTTAATCTTATTTTACTGTTGTGACTATATTTGTTACCCAAGCTGAGCCTGCAAATTGCCAGATTTGATCAATATTCTATCCCGTAAAAAAATTAAACAAATAATACACACGTGCATGCATGCACACACATGCGCACACACACACACACACACACACACACACACACACACACACACACACACACACACTCACATAATCCCGTGGACTTCCTATTTGCAAATATGGAAAAAAGGAGATCTTACAGGTGTGGTGTTTGCAGAGTTAAACACGTACATTCAGTATTGCTGACCACACAGTCCTCCTTACAAAGTTTACTCATATTGTCTTTTAGAACGAACGCTCAGTCAAATGGTTTAATTTCTACTTAACCAATTGTAGTATTTCAATATAATATTGATCTACCTACACCAATTCCACCACTGTGACATCCAGGGTGCCTCAGAGTTCTATTCTTGGTCTCAATCTGTTTTGTTTATCAGTGACAACCCTCTGAACTCCTTAACCTGAAAATCATTCTTTATACAAATGTCATCCATCTATGAAAAGAAGTTTAGACAATAACTATCAAACTCACTGTACAAAGCCAGCTTAATGACCTTTGTCTTTAGTTCCACAAAAACAGGCTTTTATTAAATGCATCATAAATCATGGGTTTTAGTATCCAACAAAGGCTGTCCATTGACACCTTAATTCATCAAACTGCCCTGTGGGAAATAATAATTCTTCCAACAAATTATCATAAGTATCTTACCATGTTTTCAGACCCATCTATAACCTTCCATCAGCATGACGAATTACAGTTTCAGAAGTCATCTTTAAACTCAGGTACTGTTATAATTTGCCCTCCCTCACACCCCTCATTCTTAGTATATTGTAACCAAGTCTTTTTCTTATGTCCATTATAGTATATGCTCTTTCTCTTCACTTCCTTTACAAAGTACATGACATATCTACCTTACAAAAGGCCCAAAACCAACTCTGCAAGTTCATCAACATCTCCAATACTATCTACCCATCAAACCATGTTTCTATCTTCCATTAAAACTTTAGCTATTACAGAAAGAGCATAATTCCTATTTAGTAAAACTACCCTTTTCAAACTTCTGACTTTAAGCATCTGCTCCCCTTGCTTGTAAATTTAATTTTGTTAACTCTGTTCAATAACATCTAGAACTAACCTCCTAGCTCCTTATGATCGAAAAAAGGCCCTTGTTCTCTCTTTCTACCACTGAAATGCCTTCTATGCCTGCCCCAACGATATGCAGTTTTATCCTCCCAGAGTTTTATAACCTTTCAAGTTTACAGGTTTTAGTACTTCCATCCTCTCAAACTTCATTACTTCATCTCATGGCAGATGTCACTCCTGCCCCCCCCCCCATCTTCTCCCACAGTCCCTCTTCTTCCATCATTATTGGCTAACTCACTAATATAAAGGTGTGTGTTATTTTGTTGACTAACTGTTTACTATATTCATTTAGAAATGTTTATAATGGGACCACCTTAACATCTGGTGAAACACCCTTGCCTGTTCCTCTGCTATATCCTAGGTCCTTTTCCTCCTTCTTTCTGCCTCCTGTTTACCTAGCTGCTGTTCTGCTTCTGTTATACACTCTCCCATCTTTCATTTTAATTCAAAGGTATACCGTTGAAGAGGTACATTTCCATAGTTCTGATTACAATTGTCCTTCAAGGGACTAAAATGGAGCCTGTCCGTGGCACAGAGCTAATACCTGTAGCAGACCTCTGCATTATCTTGAAAATACTAAATTCTACTACTTTGTCCTCTTTGACAGCAGGTCTTTATCATTGCCTTCTTTGTCTTGTTAATCAGTGGTACACATATCACTGCTGAAAATGTTGCTATTCCTGAAACTGGTTTCCACCTCACTGGCCCTGCTTTCTACCACCTCAGTGCTCCCCCTTAACAGGTCACAAGTGCCTTTGCGCACCTTACGTGTATCTGTCAGTCCCCATTGTCACCTTCTTATCTTGTATTACTCAATTTGAAGATTGGCTTCACTGTAAACTGGTCGGTCCTGTCTCCTTTGCCAAGATTCTTATCCCTTGTTGAGTGAATCTGTAATCATTGAATCCATATACCGTGTTCCTACAAAGGCTTTCTTCTCCTTAATCTTCTGCTCTATGTCACTACTCCTCCTATCTGCCATCTTTCCTCCTAAACCTGCATGATCCGCAGCCATCTTCACTGCTCGTGTTGATGCCTCCCTCTGTGCAACATTTCATTCCTTTCTCTTCCATCCTGTATTTTTTCCTGTAAGCCCTGCCCTCTGTTGTCCCCTGTTCTCCTGTTGTCATCTCTCCTCCTATTCCCTTCAGTTTCCTTCTCATCATGCTGTGTTTCCCTCCTTTCCTTCCTGTCTACATCTTTTTTCCTTGAATTTATTTCCTGGATGCCTCTCCTACATTCTCCATTTACCTTGTTCTATGCTGCATTGCTTACTGAAACATTTCTGTCAACATCTTCCAAAATCATCCTATCCTTTGCTTATCTCCTTCCTTACAATATCCCAGCATATGCTCTCCCTTGGCCTCATATTGCCTATCTTGTTCTGCCTTTCTTCACATGATTAAGCAACACACCACCATCTATGTTTCACATTACCCCCTGAAGTTTCCTCTTTTTCCTGCAGATAGCACATTTTCTGCTATCCCATTGTTCCAAGAACCAAACTTTCATTCTACATCATGAGAAGTGCATCCACATCCATCACTATCCAGTGTGCATTGCCGCTTTCTTCCTGCCAAGTTCTTGGGCCTCCATTGTTTTCTTGTTTGTGCAACTCATTAACACCTACCAAGGGATTTCTACATTTTGTGTTTCACTGACCTGTTTGAATAGCTATCAAACAGTTAACTAATACCTAAATGTTTTTAACACTTCTCAGGGTCTGGCTTCTCTCTGAGTAGTCTTATGTACCAGAAAAAAATGTGTCTTGGCTGAAAAATTTTTTTATTTATTTATTTTTTTTATTTAACATTTGTTGACTGGAAAAGTCCGACTAGGTTCCACAGATTCTGTTTTCAGCGGAGGCCCGGGAGAAATGCTCCAGAAGCATGTCTTTAGAATGTGGGAGGAAACCGGAGTACCCAGAGGAAACCCACGCGAATGCAGGGAGAACATGCAAACTCCACACAGAAGGCACCCCAGCCAAGAATCGAACTGGAGAACCTCTTGCTGTGAGTCAACAGCATTAACCGCTGCACCACTGCGCCGCCCTAAAATTATTTTAAAATTATTATTATTATTATTATTATTATTATTATTATTATTATTATTATTATTAAAAATTATTTCTGTCTATCCAGTTTCATACAACAAAACTACTCACTCCACAGGGATATTAATCTATGTTTGAGAATAAATGGAAGGGTTTTATTTCTCATAAATAAAAATACCCACCGCAACAAACTACAGATAGACAAGCAAACTTCTAAATGGATGGCTTCCCAAAATAGTTAAAAAGCACACTGAGCACTAGATAAAAAAATCATATCTCTATTCAGGCATTGTTGATATTTCTCTTCCATCTTCAATCAGTCTTTTTGAGCAGGTACTTAAACATATGTCCCCAATGGATTGACAAAAACACTGTTCTCCTTTAACATTTAAGCCTGAATACTTTAGCTCCGACATCTACACAACTTTAAATATTTGGCTAAATGGAGTGGAACCCAAAGTTAAGCATCCTACAAAACACAGCCTCAGCTTTCAGCATACTCCTTTGACTAA